>NC_090331.1:88795474-89095474 GCF_035084215.1 Heptranchias perlo | reverse complement strand
CTCATTAACAATCCGCAGTAATAAAATCATTAATCATTAATATTTAGATACTAAATATCTAGTATTTAGATAGTAATCTAAATACTATTTAGAATAATTAAAACAACTTAGCGAGGGAGTCGAGTGGGAAGGAAGCCGACTGGCTAGTTTATGCACCAAGTAAATGCTTCTTCAGCTGTGACATTTGGCTGGATCTGGGATACTGACTTTTCCAATAGCCGCCATTAATAACTTAACAGCAGGACCCACAGGTAAAGCATACATCCCCTCCAAATGTCTGATTTGTATCTATTTTCCCTACACCCTCCCCCATTAAGATTAAATGCTCCACTTTCATACAGTGCTGCATCTCACCGCCTGGTAAAGATCTAGTGAAACTCATCCAACCAAGGCAGGCCAGGTTGAGTGACGATCAGCATCACAACTTTTCAATTGTTAGCCAACATCCTGCGCTACTATAGATCCTGGGGCCTTCTCACAACAACATTTGTTATAGGGTATTGTAGCGTAGTGGTTATGTTGCTGGACGAGTAATTCAGAGGCTTGGACTAATAATCCAGAGAACATGAGTTCAAATCTCACCAAGGCTGTGTGAGAATTTGAATACAGTTAAACAAATCTGTAAAAGTGACCATGAAGCTATCGGATTGTTGTGAAAACCCAATTGGTTCATTAATGTCCTTTCGGGAAGGAAACTTCCCCTCTTTACCCGGTCTGGCCTATATGTGACTTCAGTCCCATACTAACATGGTTGACTCTTTCTTAGCCTCTGAAGCAGCCAAGCAAGGAAGTCAGTTGTATCAAAATCAGGGCAACTAGGGATTGGCAATAAATACCGCCTTTGCCAGCTATGCCCACATCCCAAGAATGAATATTTTTTTAAAAATTTGTCATCGATACTTAATACAAATCTAATTGTCACTTCAGATGTAAACTCCCATGATTTTTATGTTTTAGTCTTTCAAATTATACCTTCACTCCCTCCATTCTTTGAAAAATACCATTTCTGTCATTTCCACCTGGAGTAGGGTTGCCAACTCTCCAGTATTGGCCTGGAGTCTCCAGGAATTGAAGATTAATCTCCTGGAAACTGCGGCAAGCAACATAGGAGAAAGATCAAAGGGGCAATAAAAAAGTGTTTCTTTTCCATTTTCTTTGAACACTTCCATTTATTAGTGATGAAAAATATTGCAGCTGGGGGAAAAAAAGGCTGTTTCACTAACAGTAAAGAATCATCCAATCGGGTAATGAAGACCCTGTTCACTTCCCAATTGGCATGGGAAGGAGGGGTGGATGTGTTGGCCGACCAGTGTGGGGGTGGGGCAGTTGGAGGCAGGAGACCATGTGATGAAACCTTCAGGAATACATCCAACCAGAGTTGGCAACCCTAACTTGGAGATGCACAGAAGTGATGCAGATTAATGCTCTCTTCTTCTTTTAATGGGTGGATAGAATCCCTGATTGCAGTACAGGCTCTTGTCTCTCCCCCCTTCTCCCTACCCTTGACCAAGATCAGAAATGCACTGCTCCAACATGTCTGAGGAGCAAACACTTATTGTCCCACCCAACTTGCACAGAATGCCAACATGCCACGCAGCGTTAGCCTTTCACACTTTTGGTTCGAAGCCATGTATTCTATTAACAAAATACAATTAATTGAACGTGTGTTTTTTTGGTATAATCTTCCTGTCACCTCCACCCTCTATCAGTCAAATGGAAAGGGATGCCATCTCTGGTTGGACATATTCCTGGAGGTTACATCACATGGCCTCCAGTCTCCAACCACCCCGCCCGGTCAAATGACCCTTTTTCCCACCTCCAATATTTTTATAACTAATAAATAAATAACTAATAATTCAAAGAAAATACAAAAAACACACAATTCTGTTTTAATAGCCTAATGATTTTTCTCCAGAATTGCTGAAAGCAGTGCCCAGGAGATTAGTCTTCAATTCCTGGAGACTTCAGCACAATCCTGGAGGGTCAGAGACCCTACTCCGCAGCGAGGAATTAGTCACAGTGTCACTCCACAACACTGTGGTCATTTATATAGAAGCACACTGGGTTCTGAAACCACCCGACTGTTAACTTGCTGAAGTGATCGTGAGAAGGTAGATCAGCTGCTGTTTGTTTTCTTGGTGTCTGGGAAGCTGCATTTCTTTTTCTCGCTCAGTAAACCAAAATAAACTCATTTGAACTGCCTCCCCTGTACTTGGAGAGGTATGAAGTCCCTTATGGGGATAAACAAAAGTGCAACGCGGGACTCCCATATGCTAAATAAATCTAAAGTTAATGCACATAAAGAACATGGAGAAAGAATACAAAATTTTTCACCCAGGTATCAAAATAACCATCCAGCTGGGACAAGCCAAGAAAACATATGCTGGCACAAGTAAATATTTATTGCTGCCTACCACTGGCCAAAATGCATGAGAGATGTGCTATTCAGCTTTCAACATGCCCAGAAAGCACACATTCAAGACAGCTGTGATTGATATCAGTGCAGCTGGGATTTAACGGTTTAGGCCACTGCGGGTCTCTACCTTGCTTTGGATGTCTGGTCAGCTGCACCAGAGACAGGTCCGGTTGGACCGGGTGAAGGGCAGGTTTATTTACGGGGAATTAAATAGAAGACACCACCCCCCTCACCGAAAACTCACGCGACGAGACTTACCCAAGGTGGTTCGTAGTCACCAGGCCGCCACCTGCCTTCATGCTCTTCATAAGATGGAATGGCACCCTCCCTTCGGGCTTGATGGTACTCCTTCCTCAGTTGGTGGACTCGCTCGAAGTTAGTGGGTCTTGCACTGCATATAAGAAATGGGACAGGATTAGGTGTTAAGCCTTCTCACCTCAACTGTTACAGGCAACGCAATGACTCAGTGTTAACAATCACGGATGATTTTTTTTACACACATTTGGGACTTTTGGCTTCCAAATCAGATTTCTTTTCCGAATGCTACAACAGCCTACTCCCCACGACTGCTCGTATAAACTGCTTCAAAATTGGTACGAATAAATATTTCCTCCTATTAACGGTGCACCATTATATAGGGAGAAGGGCAGAATGATGTAATCGAGTCAACTCTAGGATTTGGTGCCATGAACATAGCATTTCCCATCACAGGTCAACATGGCAGCCCGAGAGAAGAGTCTCTTTGGAGCAGGTTGTTTCAGAAACTCATCCATCCCTTTTAATACTCCTTGGACAACTAAACTGACCCCACTTCTCTCAAAAAGAGAAGACCAAGAGGTGACCTGATGGTAGTCTTTAAAATTATGAAGGAGTTCGATAGGGTTCATGTAGAGAAAATATTTCCACTTGTAGGGGAGTCCAAAACTAGAAGTCATAAATATAAGACAGTCACGAATAAATCCAATATGGAATTCAGGAGTAACTTCTTTACCCAGAGAGTGGTTAGAAACATATCAGAAACATAGAAAATAGGAGCAAGAGTAGGCCATTCGGCCCTTCGGGCCTGCTCCGCCATTCAAAATGATCATGGCTGATCGTCTGACTCAGTACTGCTTTTTCCCCATATCCCTTGACCCCTTTAGCATTAGAATGTGGAACTCGGTACCACATGGAGTGGTTGAGGCAAACAGCATAGATGCATTTTAGGGGAAGCTTGATTAGGGTAAAAGGAATAGATGGATATTTCGATAGGGCGAGATGAAGTAAATAGAGTGGGAGGAGGCCCATGTGAAGCATAAACACCAAATGGCCTGTTTCTGTGCTATAAATTCTTTGTAATTCTATGTTAAGAGATGTCAATTCCTCTTCAAAGGAGGCAGTGTTCTGAGCTCCCTGATGGCTTAGCAGGTAAATGCACTGCACAGTACAGTACTAAGCCACACCAACCAGAAGGTGCCAGGTTTGATTCCCCAGTCTGTGCAGGAGTTGGTTACCTCAGCTGGGCAGCAGTTGGGGTCTTGTAATTGGCCTCACCGCCCCTGGGCTAGGAAGTGGGGACAGGGGGTAAATTCAACTATGGTTTCTATCCAATGAGGTGTGCATTCGTCAAAGAGGTAGGTTTTAAGCAACGTCTTAAAGGAGGAGGAAGAGGTTTAGGGAGAGAATTCCAGAGCTTAGGGGCTAGGCAGCTGAAGGCACGGCACAGCACGGCCAATGGGGGGGGTGGGTGCGTGAAGGAAGTGGGGGGATGCACAAGAGGCCCAAGTTGGAGCATCGCAGAGATCTCAGAGGGTTGTAGGGCTGGAGGAGGTTACAGAGATAGGGAGGAGCGAGACCATGGAAGGATTTGAACACAAAGATGAGAATTTTAAAATTGAGGCGATTGGTGCACCTTCCTCTATGTGAAGTAACTTTACGTTGTACTGTAAGATACTATCCCTTTTAAATTACAATACAGTGTAGCTTCACCCAATGATTGAATTTTTCTGCCATGAAATCACATCCTATTCACTATCAGTGTACAGATCTCAGGAACAAAGCTCAACTTTTCAAAGGATAATCCTGATCTAAGGATATCTGTCCGCACAACAACAGTCGTTTCACTTCAAAGTAAAGAGACGTTTTGGGACATTTCTGATAGACAACAACTTGCACTTCTACAGCGCATTTCATGTAGAAAATGTCTTGAGGCACTTCACAAAGGAAGGGAATTGAGAGAGGTGACCAAAAGCTTCGTAAAAGCAGGGTTTTAAAGTTGGGGAGAGAAACAGAAAGGAAGAGAATTTCAGAGATGCAGTTCTGGAGAAAAGGGTCGAGAGAGTGGACATTGCGCCACCATTCTGACAAAAAAGTGTCAGCGTGGCTCAGTGGCACTCTTGCCTCTGAGTCAGAAGGTTGTGGGTTCAAGTCCCACTCCAGAGACTTGAACACAAAATCTAGGCTGACACTCCAGTGCAGTACTGAGGGAGTGCTGCACTGTCGGAGGTGCCGTTAAACTGTCATCTCAGGTGGACTTAAAAGATTCCATGGCACTATTCGAAGAAAAGTAGGGGAGTTTTCTTCGATGTCCTGGACAATATTTACATTCAACCAACATCACTAAAACAGATTATCTGATTATCACATTGCTATTTGTGGAACCTTTCTGTGCATAAGTTGGCTGCTGCATTTCCTACATTACAACAGTGACTACACTTCAAAAAAGTATTTAATTGGCTGTCAAGCGCTTTGGGATGTCCTGAGGTCGTGAAAGGAGCTATATAAATGCAAGTCTTTCATTCTTTTTCATTGATTTGCTAGTCTTCAGGTTTTTATTTTATTAAGTAGATAGTTTAATTGTAGAAATTCTGAACTGTTCTGTATCTCGTGTCACATTCAGTATTCAGAATTAAACGATTATCACTTCCAGAGGCATTGTTTTGTGGAAAATACCAGCATATTCAGGAGCGGAAATAATAAATGAGTTTGTGCTGAATGCTGAAGATAGACCCAAAAATAACAAGGCCTTTTCTTATTTGCACTGCCCATAGGAACAAAGGTTCAACTCTAGTTTCTTAGCAAGCCAGTCACGGGCTCAGCAAGATTCAGGTATGACTTGTGGCCTTTTCTACTACAGGCTTTGCAGTTTTCAGATTTCATAGATGTTGTAATTCAAAGCACAGTGTTTACGCCTCACATCACATCACCCCTGCCACCAATCCAAACAATGGAAACCAAATTCACCAGAGACCACTGAGACAAGCCTACATACCAGATCAGGTCTCACTCCACTTAGGAGATGCCAAACAAGGAACGTCCTTAACCCCTAACCGTGTGGAGTACTACTCAAAAGTACGCAACTGACTAAAATATAGACAGACAGATATATAGCTAGAAAGATATAGATATTTATATATATATATATATATATATATATATTTTAGTCATAAAAATGAGCATGTTACAGTATTTGGAATCTGTCACCAATTTCATATCAAGTTCATCTTTTGTCTCAGTCTATTTGCTTTGGCCAACATCAGAATGGCTTTTCCAAGCTACCCTCCAGCATTTGGCCTTGGGCCCAGTGTGTCCTTTAACCATCTTCTTTTAGGCCTCAGGGTCTTCCCCCACTCCAACATTGGGTGTTAGGCCTCTGTTCAAGCTCCACTCCCTCCTAACCTTAAGTTCCATTCCACCCCAGCCCACCCCATATCCAGCCTAGCCTACCCCTTCAGTTTCTCTCTCAAATGTGCACATTTCAGTGTTTCAACTTCAGAATCATTCAGGGCCATGGTTCCACCACGAACGGGAATGCCTTCTAGTACGGGGTCAAGGTGCATTCAAAGGTCAGGCCCAAGCCCCCTGCTTCTTCCCACGGCAGACACTGGCACCCCAGTCACTCTCTGAGGGCGAGCGAGAAGGGGGGGAGGTGGGGAGGGCGAGCGAGGAAGGGGGGGGCGAGCGAGGAAGGGGGGGGCGAGCGAGGAAGGGGGGGCGAGCGAGGAAGGGGGGGGCGAGCGAGGAAGGGGGGGGCGAGCGAGGAAGGGGGGGGCGAGCGAGGAAGGGGGGGGCGAGCGAGGAAGGGGGGGGCGAGCGAGGAAGGGGGGGGCGAGCGAGGAAGGGGGGGGCGAGCGAGGAAGGGGGGGGCGAGCGAGGAAGGGGGGGGCGAGCGAGGAAGGGGGGGGCGAGCGAGGAAGGGGGGGGGCGAGCGAGGAAGGGGGGGGCGAGCGAGGAAGGGGGGGGCGAGCGAGGAAAGGGGGGGGCGAGCGAGGAAGGGGGGGGCGAGCGAGGAAGGGGGGGGGCGAGCGAGGAAGGGGGGGGCGAGCGAGGAAGGGGGGGGCGAGCGAGGAAGGGGGGGGCGAGCGAGGAAGGGGGGGGCGAGCGAGGAAGGGGGGGGCGAGCGAGGAGGGGGGGGGGCGAGCGAGGAAGGGGGGGCGAGTGCTTATGAGATAGAGTGAGAACGTGAGAGTCGGGGACAAACAGATAAACAAATGAAAGTGTGAGAGTTATATAAAGAGAGAGAGAGAACAGAAGACAAACAGGGAGAGAGAGGAGAGAGAACACTAGAAAATGAGGGAAAAGCAGAGGGCCAGTTACAGGAAGAGACAAACTCTTTACTTTTGTTTTCACCTGCAAGCACCGTTACAGGAGGCCAACAACTAAATGGAAATGCACAGGACCGGAAGACACCACTGCAGCTCAGCTGTTCCAGAAATATTTGACAGTACGCTCTGTCATCTCTGTGCATGTGTAGGTAAAGGCATTTATTATATTAAAAAAAAATGATTGCCACAGCTTCAAACCCAGGCCTGTCAAATACAGCTAGGAGGCAAATTCAAAAATAAATAGTTGTACGAATTGCAGTAGCTGACCAGTTAAGATAGCAGACATGAAGAGGAAAATAAGATACACACCACATAAAACAGCCATTACCCTCCACAGCCAATTACATGAATGGTAACCCTGATCACAGCATATCGAAATGTAAAACATCTGTTTTATAGAATTTTTAATAAAGCCACATTCATCACGGTAAGTACAAGCAATTGTTTTTTCAAATGCTTGGGACAGAAGGCATTTCTGTCATTATTACTTGCAGCCAAACCATGTCACGCATTTTTAATTTAGAATAGATGACCTCGAGCTACAATGACGGGGGTTCTTGCAGGCAGCCTTCTGTACATTTATTATCAGAAAGCAATTGCTGATACTCTGCAGTGCCCGGGACAACAGGAAGAGTTATGCAGGAGGGCATCTATTTCAAAGTTACAGTCTGACACAACTTGCTGTTAATTAGCTTCAAATAAACTCGCATTTATTTCCTCACGATCACCCCCAGATATTTCGTTCTCAGATGGGGGTAGGAGCAAAGGGCCATTATTGCAGGCAAATAGTTAGAAGTGTAATATCCGTGGGATACGCCAGGAGGGAATTACCTATGGAATACTGAATATGGTGGAGTGATTTACCTTTGGAATACTGAATATATTATAGTTAGTTACCTGTGGAATACTGAATATGGTGGAGTGAGTTACCTGTGGATAACTGAATATATTGTAGTTAGTTACCTGTGGACTACAAAATAAGGTGGAGTGAGTTACCTGTGGAATACAGAATATATTGTAGCGTGTTGCCTGTGGAATACTGAATGAGCTGGAGTGAGTTACCTGTAGAATCCTGCATATATAGTAGTGAATTACCTATGGACTACAAAATAAGGTGGAGGGAATTACCTGTAGAATACTGGATAGGGTGGAGGGAGTTACCTGTGGAATACTGAATATGGTGGAGTGTGCTACTTGTAGAATCCTTAATATATTGTAGTGAGTTATCTGTGCAATATTAAATAAGGCGGAGGGAAATACCTGTGGAATACTAAATAAGATGGAGTGTGTTATCCGTGGAATACTGAATATGGTGGAGTGGGTTACCTGTGGAATACTGAATATATTACAGTGAGTTACCTGTGGAATACTGAGTAAGGTGGAGTGAGTTACCTGTGGAATATTGAATATATTATAGTGAGTTACCTGAATAAGGTGGAGGGAGTTACCTGTAGAATACTGAATATGTGGAGTGACTTACCTGTAGAAGCTGAATCTATTGCAGTTAGTTAGCTGTGAAATACTAAATAAGGCGGAGGGAGATACATGTGGAATACTAAATAAGGTGGAGTGTGTTACCTATTGAATACTGAATAGGCTGGAGTGAGTTACCTGTAGAATACCAAAGATGATAGGGTTAGTTACCTATGAAATACTGTATAGGATGGAGTGAGTTCCCTGTAGAATACCGAATATGGTGGAGATAGCTGTGGCATGCTAAATAAGGTGTAGTGCGTTACCTGTGGAATACTGAATATGGTGGAGGTGGTTATCTGTGGATAACTGAATATGGTGGAGTGAGTTACATGTGGAATACCGAATATATTGTAGTGAGTTACTTGTGGAATACCGAATATGGTGGCTGGAGTTACCTGTAGAAAACTGAATAGGGTGGAGTGAGTTACCTGTGGAATACCGAATATATCGTAGTGATTTACCTGTGGAATACAGAATAGGGTGGAGTGTGATAACTGTAGAACACTGAATAGGGTGGAGTGAGTTACATGTATAATACTGAATAGGGTGGAGTGAGTTACATGTATAATACTGAATAGGGTGGAGTGAGTTACCTGTATAATACTGAATAGGGTGGAGTGAGTTACCTGTATAATACTGAATAGGGTGGAGTGAGTTACATGTATAATACTGAATAGGGTGGAGTGATTTACCTGTATAATACTGAATAGGGTGGAGTGAGTTACCTGTATAATACTGAATAGGGTGGAGTGAGTTACCTGTATAATACTGAATAGGGTGGAGTGAGTTACCTGTATAATACTGAATAGGGTGGAGTGAGTTACCTGTATAATACTGAATAGGGTGGAGTGAGTTACCTGTATAATACTGAATAGGGTGGAGTGAGTTACCTGTATAATACTGAATAGGGTGGAGTGAGTTACCTGTATAATACTGAATAGGGTGGAGTGAGTTACCTGTATAATACTGAATAGGGTGGAGTGAGTTACCTGTGGAATACTAAATATGGTGGAGTGAGTTACCTGTATAATACTGAATAGGGTGGAGTGAGTTACCTGTATA
Source organism: Heptranchias perlo (assembly GCF_035084215.1). Classification (NCBI taxonomy): domain Eukaryota; kingdom Metazoa; phylum Chordata; class Chondrichthyes; order Hexanchiformes; family Hexanchidae; genus Heptranchias; species Heptranchias perlo. Next base: position 89,085,937 of record NC_090331.1, on the reverse strand, counting down.
ATACTGAATAGGGTGGAGTGAGTTACCTGTATAATACTGAATAGGGTGGAGTGAGTTACCTGTATAATACTGAATAGGGTGGAGTGAGTTACCTGTATAATACTGAATAGGGTGGAGTGAGTTACCTGTGGAATACTAAATATGGTGGAGTGAGTTACCTGTATAATACTGAATAGGGTGGAGTGAGTTACCTGTATAATACTGAATAGGGTGGAGTGAGTTACCTGTGGAATACTAAATATGGTGGAGCTAGTTGTGTGTGGAATGTGTTACTTGTGGAATAGTGAATATATTATAGAGTTACTTGTGGAATACTGAGTAAGGTGGAGGGATTACTTGTAGAATACTGAATATGGTGGAGTGTGTTACCTGTGGAATACTGAATATATTGTAGTGAGTTACCTGCAGAATACGGAATAGGGTGGAGTGTGTTACCTGTAGAATACTGAATAAGGTGGAGGGAGTTACCTATGGAATAGTGAAAACAGTGGAGTGAGTTACCGACATGATACTGAACGAGGCGGAGTGTGTTACCTGTGGAATACTAAATATGGTGGACTGTGTTATCTGTAGAATACTGAATATCGTGGAGTGTGTTACCTGTAGAATACTGAATATCATGGTGAGTTACCTGTAGAATACTGAATATCGTGGAGTGTGTTACCTGTAGAATACTGAATATCATGGTGAGTTACCTGTAGAATACTGAATATCGTGGAGTGAGTTACCTGTAGAATACTGAATATCATGGTGAGTTACCTGTAGAATACTGAATATCGTGGAGTGTGTTACCTGTAGAATACTGAATATCGTGGAGTGTGTTACCTGTGGAATACTGAATATCGTGGTGAGTTACCTGTAGAATACTGAATATCGTGGAGTGTGTTACCTGTAGAATACTGAATATCGTGGAGTGTGTTACCTGTAGAATACTGAATATCGTGGAGTGTGTTACCTGTAGAATACTGAATATCGTGGTGAGTTACCTGTAGAATACTGAATATCGTGGAGTGAGTTACCTGTGGAATACTGAATATCGTGGAGTGTGTTACCTGTGGAATACTGAATATCGTGGAGTGAGTTACCTGTAGAATACTGAATATCATGGTGAGTTACCTGTAGAATACTGAATATCGTGGAGTGTGTTACCTGTAGAATACTGAATATCGTGGAGTGTGTTACCTGTAGAATACTGAATATCGTGGAGTGTGTTACCTGTAGAATACTGAATATCGTGGTGAGTTACCTGTAGAATACTGAATATCGTGGAGTGAGTTACCTGTGGAATACTGAATATCGTGGAGTGTGTTACCTGTGGAATACTGAATATCGTGGAGTGTGTTACCTGTAGAATACTGAATATCGTGGAGTGTGTTACCTGTAGAATACTGAATATCGTGGAGTGTGTTACCTGTAGAATACTGAATATCGTGGTGAGTTACCTGTAGAATACTGAATATCGTGGAGTGAGTTACCTGTGGAATACTGAATATCGTGGAGTGTGTTACCTGTGGAATACTGAATATCGTGGAGTGTGTTACCTGTAGAATACTGAATATCGTGGAGTGAGTTACCTGTAGAATACTGAATATCGTGGAGTGAGTTACCTGTGGAATACTGAATATCGTGGAGTGAGTTACCTGTAGAATACTGAATATCATGGTGAGTTACCTGTAGAATACTGAATATCGTGGAGTGAGTTACCTGTGGAATACTGAATATCGTGGAGTGTGTTACCTATAGAATACTGAATATTGTGGAGTGAGTTACCTGTAGAATACTGAATATATTGTAGTGAGTTACCTGTGGAATACTGAATATATTGTAGTGAGTTACCTGTGGAATACTGAATATCGTGGAGTGAGTTACCTGTAGAATACTGAATATCGTGGAGCGTGTTACCTGTAGAATACTGAATATCATGGTGAGTTACCTGTAGAATACTGAATATCGTGGAGTGAGTTACCTGTGGAATACTGAATATCGTGGAGTGTGTTACCTATAGAATACTGAATATTGTGGAGTGAGTTACCTGTAGAATACTGAATATATTGTAGTGAGTTACCTGTGGAATACTGAATATATTGTAGTGAGTTACCTGTGGAATACTGAATATCGTGGAGTGAGTTACCTGTAGAATACTGAATATCGTGGAGTGAGTTACCTGTAGAATACTGAATATCGTGGAGTGTGTTACCTGTAGAATACTGAATATCGTGGAGTGAGTTACCTGTAGAATACTGAATATCGTGGAGTGTGTTACCTGTAGAATACTGAATATCGTGGAGTGAGTTACCTGTAGAATACTGAATATCGTGGAGCGTGTTACCTGTGGAATACTGAATATCGTGGAGTGAGTTACCTGTGGAATACTGAATATCGTGGAGTGAGTTACCTGTGGAATACTGAATATCGTGGAGTGAGTTACCTGTGGAATACTGAATAGGGTGGAGTGAGTTACCTGTAGAATACGGAATAGGGTGGAGTGAGTTACCTGTAGAATACTGAATAGGGTGGAGTGATTTACCTGTGGAATATTGAATAGAGTGGAGTGAGTTACCTGCAAAGTACTTAACCTGGTGGAGTTTGTTTCCTGTGAAATCAGAATATACCAATGTAGGAACAGGTGTAGGCTATTCAGCATCTCGAGCCTGTTCCACAATTCAATTAGATCATGGCTGATCTGTATCTTAACTCCATCGACCACCCTTGGTTCAGTAACCCTTAATACCCTTGCTATCAATCTATCAATCTCAGTTTTGAAATTTTCAATTGACCCCCAGCCTCAACAGCTTTTTGAGGGAGAGAGTTCCAGATTTCCACTCCCCTTTGTGTGAAGAAGTGCTTTCTGACATCACCTCTCAACGGTCTAGCTCTAATTTTAAGGTTATGCCCCATTGTTCTGGCCTCTCCCATCATTGGCGGCTGTGCCTTCAGCTGCCTAGGCCCTAAGCTCTGGAATTCCCCTCCCTAAACAACTCTGCCTCTCTCTCCTCCTTTAAGTTGCTGCTTAAAACCCACTTTTTTGACCAAGTTTTTGGTCACCTATCCTAATATCACCTTATGTGGCTTGGTGTCAAATTGTGTTTACTAACACTCCCGTGATGCGCCTTGGGACATTTTACAACGTTAATGATGTTACATAAATGCAAGTTGTTGTTAGTGGCAATAAAATTGAACCAATGTTCTTTGCTTTTTAGATTATGTTCACTGTAGATTCCAAAACACTGGAAAATGTACAGGTCAAAAATTTAATTTTGATATGGGTCATTTGCCAGAACCCCCGCTCCAGAAAAAAAAAGCTTGTGCCTTCAACACCTGTCTGTCCCTTCAGGCTTCTGTGTACTTCTGGTTTATTCACTCCGAGTTAAGAAATGTTGTTTATACCCACAGCTTAAGTTACTGTCCCACTGCAATTTCAGTGTAATTATTTGTTTGCACATGCCAGCGGCTTGCATTCAGGACTGTTTTTGCGTTGCCAGCATCTATTGAAGCTGCTGGTCAACTTCTGATCTTTTGCTAGGTTGGCATCTAGGAGGCACAACGGAATAGCACACGAGGCTCGTTGCTGGGTATGTACTGGGACACAGTTTCCATTTTTACTGTGCCCTACAGGAAGCATATTTAACATCACGGCACATCGAGAAGCCTGATCCATGGTGTAACTCTGGCACATTGACTCAGAGCAAATAACCTACCTGAGGCGCACACTATGTGCACCTCCCACAATACTAACTTGGAATGCTGCAGCCTGCCGAACACAACCTCCGCACTGAAACGGAGCTCCGCAGTAATTTGTGATCCTATTTCACGGACATTATGCCTTGAAAAGCACCATCATCGGCCTGCGACATGAATCCACGCACGACTGTCAAGTCTGATCCAAACTAGGCGTCGAGAGGGCACTGAACAAAAGCCACAGGGACACCAGGGGTGCATTAAGATAAGAAATTTAATAACTAATTGTAATGAAGTAACTAGAGGAGAAAGGGGCAGAAAATAGTATCTGCTGTCCTGGAGGGACAGGTCAGAGCGACATCCAGTAACTAAACTTCAAGCACCAAGCTGTAAAGATGGGATTATAGGGATAACATACGCTCCGTGTCACAAAAATATCTGAAGCCAAAGAAAATAGGCTGTCATGAATCTTTTAAGTGTAATAGAACTCCATTAGCTAAAGCTTGGGAGATAATTACGCCTGCCATTTTGATTAAGTAGGCACAAACAGCACTGACTAACAACACTATCAATATTAAATTAGATTTGAGCCAGTGTCTGACTGCTTGAGTGTTCAGTCTCTACTCTGCAGAGTGAAATGAACTGTGCTCTGCAATAAATTATCTTTCGCCGTCGTGCTTATTTATTGAATATATTTAAAAGCAGTAAACCAGGAAGATGAAGCATCTCATTCTATCGGCATGCTGCACTGCACAAAGTTTATATAAGCATTATTTTTCATGTTTTAAGTTATTTGGCATTTCTTTGTTTTCTTTCCCTTTTTCATATCCCTTTGCAGCACAGACCCAAGGCCTCGGCCAAAGTTACTGTATAGTCAGGTCAGCATGAGGGGCACGTGCACAGCTCAAGCAGAGTGAGAGGACTGCAAGGACTTCCCCTTTCCTTTCTTGCAGCAATGTACTCCACCTCTTCTCCGTACAACAACAAGTTGCATTTATATAGCGTCTGTATCATAGTAAAAACATCCTGTGGCGCTTCACAGGAGCGTTATCAATCAAAATTAGACACTGAGCCAAAGAAGGAGATATTAGGACAAGTGACCAAAAGCTTGGTCAAAGAGATGGGTTTTAAGCAGCTCCACTCACCTTCCCAATAACACAGAACAGGTCAGAAACCTGGCCTCTGCCAACTCACATCCAACCATTCTGCGACACTTCACCTCATTGGACAACTTATTTTCACCCCAATCTTTCATCCACACCACCACCCCCCCGCCCCCCGCCCCCCTCTTCTGAAGGCGCCAGCTCTCGCTATGGTAGGCAGGATTCCACGAATTCCAGCAGCCCTCCAGGACTTCATCCGAGTGGCCGGCCTTCGTGGGTGAGCTAATAAAGTAATTGAGCAACTGGGCCACGTAGGCCGGGAAATACCAGGGTTGATGTCCTCAGGTGCCTGATCTCAACTGGGACAGTGGCAGGGGTGACAATTTGCCAGGAAGTGAAAAATCATGGGGGGGGTTTCTGCTCCTGCTTGCTATCCAGTGGCTCTTTCTGGAAAGTGCTTGAGGGGACATCAGTCGGGGCGCAGGATTGGGCGCGACTGTAATTCCTCATTGAGTGCGAAAAGCTTAACGATGCTTACGCATGAAGGGCGATCACTCGATGACTGGTGCCTGCAAAATGCTACGCTGGCAATAGAATCATTAAATCCGATAGCACAGTGGGAGGCTGTTCTGCCCATGCCGGATCTTTGAAAGAGCTATCCGATTAGTCCCACTTGCCTGCTCTTTCCCCATAGCCCTGCAAATATTTCCTTTTCAAAGTATTTATCCAATTCCCTTTTGAAATTTACTATTGAATCTGCTTCCACCACCCTTCAGACAGTGCATTCCAGATCATAACAACTCGATGCATTAGAGAAAAATTCTCCTCCTCTTGCCTCTGGTTCTTTTGCCAATGATCTTAAATCTGTGTCCTCTGGTTACCGACCCTCAATAGATTGTGGCTTCTGAAGTGGAAGGTTAATATTTAGAAAAATATATGAATAAAATAAATCTTGAGGTCTCCGTCAGCATTTAAACACTAAAACGTAAACAAAAAGAAAGTTTTGCTTTCAATTTACTGCCAGTAAACAACTTTTGTGTATTACTCAATCTCTATTTTGTAATATCGTTACTGGAAATCTGTAGAGTTTGCTTTTCTGCAGCTGCAATATGAGTTTAAAAAAAGAGGTGGAGATTTAAGAAAGCTGAAAATGCACTCTGGTGACTTTAGTGTTAGCAGCAATCTTGTGACTTCCTCCAGCTTTCTCAGTTCCATTACCAGAAGTCCGCACTTCACGTGGCTTCAAGAGACCTTCTGAGTAATCAAATGGCCTCTGCGGCTTGCGGAACGTACACAGGCTTTTCAACCATGGGAAAGACCAAAAACAACAGTTCCTGCAAATGTCTCAGCAGTCACTGGGACCAATTTGGCCAGACAGATGGGAGCCAGATGAGTCAGCTGATTTCTGCTGGGTTGTTGCACGTTGTGCTGTTTTGTTGTGGGAAAAGGGGTGGGAGAGAAGGGAAAGATCTAACTTACCCTGTGTTGAGGTCACGGGACAGTATTTGGTGCTAAAAATAATGCCAAGAGGAGGTCATTCCTTCTCTGTCTACCACTGGTGTAGAAAGATACTCGTGAGTGGGGAGTTGGCCACACACTAGGGGCTCGATATTAGGAGGGCTGCGGGTTCACGGCGGCGGGGGGGGGGGGGGTAACACGCCCGGTGAAATCAGTCTGCCCCCCACGCGATCGCAGCCTAATTGGATCCACTGACCTGGTCTTCCGGGTTCCCCACTGCTGATCTGCGCGTCGGGGGGGCTGCGCATGCGCAGTAAGGTCTGTCAGCTGGAGGAGCTCTATTTAAAGGGGCAGTCCTCCACTGACAGATGCTGCAACAAATAGGAAAAATTACAGCATGGAGCAGCCCAGGGGGAAGGCTGCTCCCAGTTTAATGATGCCTCACTCCAGGTATCATTGGATGGGGTGAGGAGGAGGGGGAGGACAGAGATCTTCCCCCCGGCGGGCGGGAGGAAGCGGCCTGCCTCTGCCACCAGGAAGGCCTGGCTCAAGGTGGCAGAGGAGGTCTCCTGCACCACCAACATATCGCCCACCTGCATACAGTGCAGGAGGCGCTGCAATGACCTAAGTAGGTCAGCCAAAGTGAGCACATTTACTCATTCCCCTACACTCCGTCTGCCACATCACCGCCTCCACCCCACATCTCCTTCTGCACTGCCAACACTACTCTGTCACATCACCCCTCACACCCACTCAAAGCTCATCCTCACCTTACCTGCACTTACTCACCTCGCCAGTACTCATCCCACCACTACCACTCAACCCAATCCTCATACAGTCTCATGGCTCTATCTCATACTCACCCTCTCATGCATCTCTTTCACGGTCAGCCTCACTCAACCTGCCACTACCTGTGCTGCAGCCACTGGGCATGCATCACATATGTGCAGTAGGAAGCGTAAGGCAAACGTGTTGTGAGCATGAAGGGGATGCACAAGGGTGTTTGAGGGTTTGTCATGGTTTTTACTTATATTTAATTTCTGACCAACTCACATTACATATTATATTGGCACCACTACTGCCACGTCTTTGCAAATCTTGTCTGGTTTGTGCAATAATGCCCTTTCCTGAGGATCACTATGAAGACCCACACCTAATGCCACCCATTGTGTCACTGCAGAGTGGGTGTAGGTGTATTTGCAGGGCTCTTTTGTGCAGACGACTGAGAGACGTCGGCGATGTCCCCGGTTGCACCCTGGAAGGATGCGGAGGAGAAGTTGTTGAGGGCAGTGGTGACTTTGACAGCGACAGGTAAGAAGATGGTGCTCGGGCCAGCCGGGAGCAGCTCAGCATGAAAGAGGCTGCAGATGTCCACGACTACATGTCGAGTGACTCTGAGCCTCCATGTGCACTGCTGCTCAGAGAGGTCCAGGAAGCTGAGCCTCGGTCTGTGGACCCTGTGGCGAGGGTAGTGCCCTCTGCGAAGCATCTCTCTCTGCGGTTGCCCTCCCTCCTGCCTTGCAGGTGGATGTGTCACAGCACTGTGTTGTGGAGCTCCATGTGTCAGAGGTGGACGGCGTGGCCGGCGAGGCTGGTGATGCTGTTCACCCTCCGAGGAGGTCATGACTGCAGCTACGGCGGCCCCCAGGAAGATGTACATCTGAGGGGGTCCGCAAGGTAGGTACATGTCTCTGGACCCCGGGGTAAGTGTGCAAGTTGGTGAATTTAATTGTCAGGAGGAGGGTGGTGGAGGCCAAGTGACAGAGTGGCCTCCTGCAATGAGTGAGGGTCTCCCCCCCCCCCCCACCTGTCAAATGGACCTTTGCAGCTGCCACTGGCTGACAGCTGCAACACGTCCATTTCAACTAGGAGTGTTTCCCCCAGTACGGGAAACAGTCCCAGTTGTTTCTAAAATCCCACCCCTCCTGACATATTCCCTTAATCAGGTCTGTTAATGACCTGAAATAGCACAATAAATACTCTCAAATGGCACCCCGCTGGCTTTAATTGCCTGCGGGAGTCCCACCTGCGGGGGCTGCGCGCGCACACCAGCGCGTCTGTGGGGAACCTGGAAATGGGCGGGTTGGAGCCGGGCTCCCGACCCGCTCCGGGATTCCCCAATTTTCAGAGCTCCCCGCCAGGAGCGCACCCGATAGCGGGTGCTAATATCGGGCCCTAGATCTCCAACCTGCTGGGTGGAATTGCAAAGTGCTTCTCTTTGGTTGAGGACAGAGGGATACCTAGTTCATTAGATAAGATCATCCAAGATAGTTCAAACATCTTCTAACAGTTGGCTGAGGCTGAACCAGACTGTTCGCAACCTTGGCGTCCTATTTAACCCTGAGCTGAGCTTCTGACCCCATATCCTCTCCATCAGCAAGACCATCACATACTTCCACCTCTGTAACATCACCCGTCTCTGCCCCTACCTCAGCTTATCCGCTGCTGATACCCTCGTCCACGCCTTTGTTAACTCCAGGCTCAACTATTCCATTGCTCTCCTGGTCGGCCTCCCACCTTGCACCCTCCGTAAACTTGAGCTCATCCAAAACTCTGTTGCCCGTTTCTTAACTCGCACCAAGTCCCATTCTCCCATCACCCGGTGCTCGCTGACCTACATTTGCTCCCAGTCCAGGAACGTCCCGATTTTAAAATTCTCATCCTTGTTTTCAAATCCCCCCATGGCCTTGCCCCTCCCTATCTCTGTAACCTCATCCAGCCCTACAACACTCCGAGATCTTTGCACTACTCCAATTCTAGACTCTTTTGCATGCCCGATTTTCATCACTCCACTACTAGCAGCCATGCCTTCAGCTGTCTTGGCCCTAAGCTCTGGAATTCCCTCCCTAAATCTCTCCACTTCTCCCTCCTCCTTTAAGACGCTCCTTAAAATCTACCTCTTTGACCAACCTTTTGGTCACCTGTCCTAATATCTCCTCATATAGCTCGGTGTCAAATTTTGTCCAATGACGCTCCTGTGAAGCGCTTGGACACGTTTTACTACGTTGCAGGTGCTATATATTTCGCAAGTTGCTGTCTAGAGCAGAGTTAGCGGAGGTCTGGGAGCAAGTTGCCTACGCATGCAGCCGGGGGGGGGTGGGTGGGGGTGAAGGGACGGACAGGTAGGCAGGCAGAGGGGGTAGACTCCAAGGGGCTTGGTGGTAGAGGGAGTAAAGTTTAAGTCTGGAGAAATTATACAGTAAAAGAATGAACACAGTACAAAATGGGGTGTGGGAAACTTAGTACTGTAAAATCAAAATCTGAATAAACCAGTAAACTCTGGCAGCATTGCACTAATAATTGTTATTGAGTTCCTCAGGGCAGTGTCTTAAGCCCAACCATCTTCAGCTGCTTCATCAATGACCTTCCCCCCATCATAAGATCAGGAATGGGGATGTTCTCTGATGATTGCACAGTGTTCAGTTCCATTCGCAACCCCTCAGATAATGAAGCAGTCCGTGCCTGCATGCAGCAAGATCTGGACAACATCCAGGCTTGGGCTGATAAGTGGCAAGTAACATTCGCGCCACACGAGTGCCAGGCAATGACCATCTCCAACAAGAGAGAGTCTAACCACCTCCCTTGACATTCAACGGCATTACCATCGCCGAATCCCCCATCATCAACATCCTGGAGGTAACTACTGACCAGAAACTTAACTGGACCAGCCACATAAATACTGTGGCTACAAGAGCAGGTCGGAGGCTGGGTCTTCTGTGGCGAGTGACTCACCTTCTGACTCCCCAAAGCTTTACCACCATCTACAAGGCACAAGTCAGGAGTATGATGGAATACTCTCCACTTGCCTGGATGAGTGCAGCTCCAACAACACTCAAGAAGCTCGACACCATCCAGGGCAAAGCAGCCCGCTTGATTGGCACCTCATCCACCACCGGCGCACAGTGGCTGTAGTGTGTACCATTCACAAGATGCACTGCAGCAACTCGACGAGGCTTCTTCCACAGCACCTCCCAAAACCACGGCCTCTACCACCGAGAAGGACAAGGGCAGCCAGGTGCATGGGAACACCACCACCTGCACGTTCCCCTCCAAGTCACACACCATCCTGACTTGGAAATATATCACCGATTCTTCATCGTCGCTGGGTCAAAATCCTGGAACTCTCTACCTAACAGGACTGTGGGAGAACCTTCACCAAACGGACTGCAGCGGTTCAAGAAGGCGGCTCACCACCACCTTCTCAAGGACAATTAGGGATGGGCAAAAAATGCAGGCCTTGCCTACAATGACCACATCCCATGCATGAATAAAAAAAAATGTTCTGTTTAGGGCTCCCAAATGGATTTATTTTCCACAAAATGCAAACAAACTTAGTGAGCTGTTCAAGAGAATTAGATTAGTTTTATCCCACCCATGAATTCCTTGAATTTCAACCCTTTCCAATGGGAACAGGCCTGTTCCATTCTGTTAGCTACATAGTAGGCCCTGCACTTCTTAACCAAGCCAAAGTTCTTAACATTGGGCAAACTTCCTCCTGGTAACGGGTCACTGTGTCCCTGGAGGCGAACATCTGGAATGGGGCGTCCCGATTGTACAAGATAATGGTGGTGGGATCTAGACAATTAATTTAAATGGCAGGTTTAGAATCATAGAAATTTAAGGCACAGAAGGAGGCCATTTGGCCCATCATGTCTGTGCCAGCCAAAAAAGTGCCATCCAGCCTAATCCCACTTTCCAGCTCTTGGTCCGTAGCCTTGTAGGTTGTGGCACCTCAAGTGCATATCCAAGCACCTTTTAAATGCGATGAGGCTTTCTGCCTTTTCCAACCTTCCAGGCAGTGAGTTCCAGACCCCCACCACCCTCTGGGTAAAAAATAAATTCCTCAGCTCCCCTCTAATCCTTCTACCAATTACTTTATATCGTGCCCCCTGGTTATTGACCTCTCCGCTAAGGGAAATAGGTCATTCCTATCCACTCTATCCAGGCCCCTCATAATTTTATATACCTCAATTAAATCCCTCCACAGCCTCCTCTGTTCCAAAGAATACAACCCCAGCCTATCCAATCTTTCCTCATAGCAAAAATTCTCCAGTCCTGGCAACATCCTCGTAAATCTCCTCTGTACCCTCTCTACTGCAATCACATCGTTCCTGTAATGTGGTGACCAGAACTGTACGCTGTACTCAAGCTGTGGCCTAACTAGTGTTTTATACAGTTCTAGCATAACCTCCCTGCTCTTATATTCTATACCTCGGCTATAAAGGAAAGTATCCCGTATGCCGCCTTAACCATCTTATGTACCTATCCTGCTACCTTTAGGGATATGTGGACATGCACTCCAAGGTCCCTCGGTTCCTCCTTTCAATACCCTCCCATTTATTGTGTATTCCCTTGCCTTGATTGACCTTCCCAAATGCATTACCTCAAACTTCTCCGGATTGAATTCCATTTGCCACTTTTCTGCCCACCTGACCAATCCATTGATATCTTCCTGCAGTCTACAGCTTTCCTCCTCACTATCAACCACAGGGCCAATTTTTGTATCATCTGCAAACTTCTTAACCATCCCCCCTACAGTTAAGTCTAAATCATTGATATATACCGAATTGAAACCATTCACTGGAACGAGAACTATTTTCCTATTCAGCTGGCTCGTATTATGTCTGAGTGGCGTGACCGCATATCACACACACAACACCTGGACCACACGGAAAGATCAATGGTCCTGGGGGTTGGGGGTCAGGAAAGCAGAGGCCATTAATAAATTGGCTTGGATGCTGAGATTGTGCTGTCTCATGGATAGTGCTGCATTTTCCTCTTAGGAAATTAATTAACCGATTGATAGGCAATTTTAGCCAAACCCAGATTATTTCAGGCCCAATTCCGACTCGACTATTCCAATGCTCTCCTGGCCAGCCTCTCGCCTTGCACCTTACATAAACTTGAGCTCATCCAAAACACTGCTGCCCGTATCCTAACGCGCCCCACGTCCAGTTCACCCATCACCCCTGTGCTCGCTGATCTACACTGGTTCCTGGTCCATCAACGCCTCAATTTTAAAATTCTCATCCTTGTTTTCAAATTCCTCCATGGCCTCACCCCTCCCTATCTCTGTAAACTCTTCCTACCCTACAACCCTCCGAGATCTCTGCACACCTCCAATTCTGGCCTCTTGCGCATCCCCGATCCATCATTGGCGGCTGTGCCTTCAGCTGCCTAGGTCCTAAGCTCTGGAATTCCCGCCCTAAACCTCTCTGCTTCTCCGCCTCTCTCTCCTCCTTTAAGACGCTCTTTAAAAACTACCTCTTTGACCAAGCTTTTGGTCACCTGTCCTAATATCTCCTTATGTGGCTCGGTGTCAAATTTTTGGTGTCAAATTTTGTTTGATAACGCTCCTGTGAAGCGCCTTAAGATGGTTTACTATGATAAAGGTGCTGTATAAATGCAAGTTGTTGTTTTGAGCCTTCACAGGTAGAAGTGAGCCAGCATCCAGACCCAGGCATAGGGGCAACTCCACTCCAGTCAACAACACTGACAACGCATGCACGTTTCACAAGATCTGGTTGTGCAGGCAGATGGTGAGGGGGGTGGGGGCTGCGGGTCCTAGGACCATCCCTGTAAACCCCACGAATGGGGTGGAGAATGAAGAGTTGGACATGGCTGACTTAAGAAAGTCATAGCAATCCCAAGACTCCGTTGTCCGTTTAATTTTCCTGCTTTAGTTTTTAAAAGATTGGACTGCATTCAGCAGGCAGTTTTGTTGAGACATGAAGAATTCTTGCGTGAGATTACCAAATCAATGCAAGTAAGACTCGTTTATTGCTCAACAATGCATTTCATGTTTACACCGATTTTTCCAGGATTTATAGTTGCCGTACAATGCACTGATTGCTTTCTAATTAAATATTTAACAAATAAAATTGCTCCCGCTCAGTAAATTGTCCCACTTGTGTCATTTAGATCCCCCTCTGAGCAGGCATTACAATTTTGATTACATTTCCCTAATTCCCTTTTAAAAACATACAAGGTTTGAAAAAACAAACTTCTTTTTGTAGATACAGTGGGCTATGCATACTTTAAAATCTTGTAAATAAAATGATTCCTCAAAGGAACACTTTTTTTTTGTTATAAATACCCCAAATTTCAATAAATACTGCAGGTTCTCCACTTATCTGGTTCGTGAAATTCAATGAGCAGATATTTACACTTCATTTATATTGAAAACAATTTGAAAGAAATGCATTTAGTGAGTGCTTTCAAGGCATTTCATCTCCTCTCTTTAATTATCTTCACTCAATGCATCATTCCTCAGCCAAGTGGACATAAAGCTGCCCTACTGCCAGGTCTCTGCTATTATCTCTCTTGATTCAGTAGTCAGTCATAAAGGATCCTGAGTGAGATTAGGAACAGTTAAGCACACACAGAAGGAAAAAAAAGACTTGCATTTATATAACGCCTTTCACGACCTCAGGACGTCCCAAAGTGCTTTATAGCCAATGAAGTATTTTTTGAAGCGTAATCACTGTTGTAATGTAGGAAACGCTGCAGCCAATTTGCGCACAGCAAGGTCCCACAAACAGCAATGAGATAATGACCAGATAATCTGTTTTAGTGATGTTGGTTGATAGATAAATATTGGTCAGGACACCGGGGAGAACTCCCCTGCTTTTCTTCAAAGGGTGCAGTGGGATCTTTTACATCCACCCTGGGGCCTTAGTTTAATGTCTCATCTGAAAGATGGCATTTCCGATGGTGCAGCATTCCCTCAGTACTGCATTGGGAGTGTCAGCCTAGATAATGGGCTCAAGTCTCTGGAATGGGACTTGAAGCCACAACCACAACATTGAAGAAGTAATTATCCGCCCCTTCCACAAATTAAATCCATGCTCATAGCTGCTGACTTGTGCGAAACATTGATGGAACAGGACTGACAGGGGGACCTGTTTCAGCAGTGGCGTGCATTCATCAAAATCAGCAGATTCAAAGTCTTTGCATTGCAGGGAGCTGCCCATCAGTCACTGTGGTTTTCCGCAGCATGAGCAATGCGAATTTGACGATTTAACTGGCTGCAAATATAGACAAGTGGGCCAACTAGCCTGACACTCCAGTGCATTACTGAGGGAGATCTGCATTGTCGAAGGTGCCGTCTTTCAGATGAGGCATTAAACCGAGGCCCCATTAGCCCTCTCAGGTGGACGTAAAAGATCCCACGGCACTGTGTCGAGGAAGAGCAGTGTCCTGACAATATTTATCCTTCAACCAACGTAGATTATCTGGTTATTATCTCGTTGCTGTTTATAGGACCTTGTTGTGCGTAAATTGTCTGCTGCATTTCTTACAGCAGTGACAAAATTTCAAAAAGTACTTCATTGGGTGTAAAGCGCTTTGGGATGTCCTGATGTCGTGAAAGGCGCAGTATAAATCCATTCTTGCATTGCTGCGGCAAATTCCAGCAACGAGCCCCCCACCCATTGCTGGGACAATATCAAGAATGTTGTCATTTCCATTTTTTTTCCCCCAAAGTGGGACATACTTTGCAATATTTAGCATCAGAACATATCCAGTACCACTTTTATATTACTACAAAATTAATAATGCTTAATACTATAATATAAATTTTACAATAATTCATAGTTTAATACCTTTTCCTTGCTTACTTGCCTGTAATAATTTTGGGATCAGGATGCTACTTCTTCACTCACACACTGCACTGCTGATCTGCTCCAATTGCCCTGGCCTTGGTCAGGTCAGGACAGGCTCATTGCTGGAACAGGTGGGCAGAGACCCAGTTTAATCCCAGTTAACCTGACAGGACCAACCTCCCTGCCCTCCAGGAAGCTGTGAAGGTCGAAGGTGCACCAGGAGAGCTGCAAATTTGCACTGTCCGATTTAACTGATTAACAAGTTCTGGTAAAGAGCAACACTCCAATTGAGGCAAAGCCAACCATCTCAAACTGGGGTGCACTGGGGGGAGCTTCTATATCCATCCTTTCACTTACTCTACCCATTTTTTTTCCACAGGAAAAGATCTGCATGATGTCTCTCTACCCCCAAAGATAAATCAACACAGCTCTGGCATGTCTACATAACATTTCACCCTCCGTTATTTATCTTTGATGGGATGCCTGCCTATATTGGCATGGCAATTCCATGGTCCGCATAACTCAGGGACTATTATATTCCATTTCAATACCAGTCTGAGATACGAAAGAAATAATGGGCCCTGAAATTGCTCGTAAAATAATGGTGAGCCTAACAGCGCTCACCGTTATTAATGGGCAAATTGAACAACAAGTTCCAGCGACCGCCCATGTGCAGTCAAATGCGGAAATCCAGAACTTGCTCTTCTTGATTCACTGGTGATATGAAAGCTTTGCGTTGAAGGGACCTCGCAAGCTGCAATCAATGGACCAGTGCCAACTTGCTCTCCTGCCCGGCTAGAAACTAACTAAATCTCCCAACAAAAAAGGTATGCTGAGTTTTTTAGGTCTAAACTAAGTTTTAACAGCGTGGTAAGTATCAATGGCTGCCAAACAATCTCTCTCGCACTGAAAATTAACTCTTAAAAATGTGGCGTCTCATTACTCCTGATTTTAATAGTTTTTGGATGTTTAAAAAAAACTTTTAAATTAAAAAGTTAAAAAATTTTTTTAAACTTTTGCTTTCTGTCTCTTTTATCTTGGTCTTTAAATCTTACCCTCTCTTTATTTCGCTTTCTCTGTCTCATTTTATTGTACAATAACTAACCTTATCGGGCACTTCCTGGTTTTTAATCTGGTTTTTCAATTGAGTTTCACTTCCTGGTTCTCGCAGCGTGACTTGTTTCAAGCTGATTGGTTGAGGGGGCATAGTGATCCTTTCCCCACTCCCACAGCCCGGGAAAGAACGCTGCTGTTTTTTGAACTCGAATTTCAAGGAATTTGCCGCCAAAAAGAACACGGTAAACTTAGTTGGGTGAATTTAAATCTCATGAGCGGCGAGCACTGTTGGTTCGCTGCTCAGAGCAATTTACGGACCAATGAGTAAGGCTGCAAGATACATTCGAGTATAATTCATAGTTTAATCCATCTATAGAATCCTCAAACCCATTCCTCGCTGACGTGGGGAATCGTGGGAACAAATCCATGCCCTACCATCTTAAGAACATAAGAAATAGGAGCAGGAGTAGGCCATCCGGCCCCTCAAGCCTGCTCCACCATTCAACAAGATCATGGCTGATCTTTTATGTCAACACCATTTTCCTGCACCATCCCCATATCCCTTGATGACTTTAATATCTTGAAATCTGTCGATCTCTGTTTTGAATGTACTCAATGACTGAGCCTCCACAGCCCTCTGGGTTTGAGAATTCTAAAGATTCACCACCCTCTGAGTGAAGAAATTTCTCCTCATCTCAGTCCCAAATGGCCTATCCCTTATTCTGAGACTATGACCCCTGGTTCTAGACTCCCCAGCCAGGCGAAACATCCTTCTTGCATCTATCCTGTCGAGCCCTGTAAGAATTTTGTATGTTTCAATGAGATCACCTCTCATTCTTCCAAACTCTAGAGAATACAGGCCTGGTCTACTCAATCTCTCTCCATATGACAATTCCACTATCCCAGGAATCAGTCTGGTGAACCTTCGTTGCACTCCCTCTATGGCAAGTATATCCTTTCTTAGGTAAGGAGATCAAAATTGTACACAATACTCCAGGTGCGGTCTCACCAAGGCCCTATATAATTGCAGTAAGACATCTTTACTCCTGCATTCAAATCCTCTTGTAATAAAGGCCAACATACCATTTGCCTTCCTAATTGCTTGCTGCACCTGCATGTTAGCTTTCAGTGACTCATGTACAAGGACACCCAGGTCCTTTTGAACATTTCCCAATCTCTCACCATTTAAAAAATACTCTGCATTTCTGTTTTTCCTACCAAAGTGGATAACTTCATATTTTTCCACATTATATTCCATCTGCCATGTTCTTGCCCACTCACTTAGCCTGTCTATATCCCCTTGAAGCCTCTTTGCATCCTCCTCACAACTCACATTCCCACCTAGTTTTGTGTCATCAGCAAACTTGGAAATATTACATTTGGTCCCCTCATCCAAATCATTGATATATATTATGAATAGCTGGGGCCCAAGCACCGATCACTGCGGTACCCCACTAGTCACAGTCTGCCACCCCGAAAAAGGCCCGTTTATTCCTACTCTCTTGTGAGCAATATGCTAAAACACCGATAAGCCTCACTATACTACGGTGCCTAATCTAGACTGATACTTCAGTGTCATAGTGATGGAATGCTGCATTGTCAGAAGTGCCACTTTTCGGATGAGATGTTAAACCGAGGCCCTGTCAGCCCTCTCAGGTGGACGTAAAAGATCCTATGGCACTTTCCAAGGAACAGCAGGGGAGCTCTCCCGTGGTCCTGGCCAATATTCTGCCCTCAAACACCACCACCAGAACTGGTCATTTATCTCACTGCTGTTTGTGGGATCTTGCTGTGCATACATTGGCTGCCCCATTTGCCTACAGAACAACAGTGACTAGACTTCAAAAGTAATTAATTGGCTGTCAACTACTCTGGGATGTGGTAGGCATTATATAAATACTAGTTCTTTCTTTACCCTTTAGTGCAATTGATAGATTTTATTCTGTTACAAACGCAGCTAATAGCACAGACAGGGAGGTGTAGCTGAACAATACCAGAGGTTCTTAAAGCAAAAGCAGCAGATGGTGGAAAGCTAAGCAAAAAGAGAAATTGCTGGAAATACTCAGCAAGTCAGGCAGTATTTGTGGTGTGAACAGACAAGTTAACGTTCCAGGAAAGGACCATTCAAAGGGTCCACAACTGAAACATTAACTCCTCAATGCTCGAGGTTGATCCGCCAATCACTCTGATAATGACAAAGTCCCGAAGGACCTATCTAGAAGGGAACACTCCTTTAAGGGTTAAAACAAAAGGCAACTCCCAGGCAAGATTTGTGTATGCACTTCAGTTATGTGGAGAGATCAGAGAAGCTGGGAGTGTTCTCCTTAGAGCAGAAAAGGTTAAGGGGAGGTTTAATAGCTGTTCAAAATTACAAATGGTTTTGATAGAGCAAATAGGGAGAAACTGTTTCCACTGGCAGGAGGGTCGGTAACCAGAGGACACAGATTTAAGGTAACTGGCAAAAGAACCAGAGAGAAGATAAGAAGAAATCTGTTTACACAGCGAGTTGTTATGATCTGGAATGCACTGCCTGAAAGGGTGGTGGAAGCAGATTCAATAGTAACTTTCAAAAGGGATTTGGATATATACTTGAATAGGAAAAATTTGCAGGGCTGTGGGGAAAGAGCAGGGGGGAGTGGGACTAATTGAATTGCTGTCAAACAGCCGGCAGACACAGCCGGGAGGCCAAATGGCCTCCTTCGGTGCTGTGTGATCCTATGATTCTTAAGAGAATATAAATAAATCGTATCTTAAGCTTATTCACAGTTACTGCCGTTTTGGTTCAGGACAGTGGACATAGGAAACATTCAAATCTAGAAGTCTTTCTGTTCAAAAACCCAACAAAAATGCAGACATTAGTAAAGCATGTTTTATGGAAAAAAACATGGTGCTGGCAGCTTTAATGGGCATTAGATTAGACATTTGGAAAATCCTATTATAGATTTGTCACCAAAAAACACTTATGCTTTTAATTATTGCCAAACACACTGCAAGAAATATCATTTGTTGTCATGACATTGGGACTTCTGCTACTAAAGATATCATCTGATGTCAGGGAGGAGTGTGACAAGGACAGCGATTAGTGCAGCTGCCACAAAGCACCACATTTTCACAAGTACTCACACGGAAAGTGTTAGAGACAAGGCAACAAACGCACAAGGTAAAAATAAAAACAGAAAATGCTGTAAACACTCAGCACGTCAGGCAGTATCTGTGGAGGGAGAGAGACAGAGTTAATGTTTCAGATCGATAGCCTTTCATCAGAACTGAAAGAAGTTAAGAGACTTAACAGATTTTATGATGTGGAGATGCCGGTGATGGACTGGGGTTGACAATTGTAAACAATTTTACAACACCAAGTTATAGTCCAACAATTTTATTTTAAAATCCACAAGCTTTCGGAGGCTTCACCTGAGGAAGGAGGAAGCCTCCGAAAGCTTGTGGATTTTAAAATAAAATTGTTGGACTATAACTTGGTGTTGTAAAATTGTTTACAATTAACAGATTTCAAGCAGGTGCAGAGCCAGGGAAAAGGCAGTGGGGGGGGCGGGGGAGACCAAAAGGCTGTGATAGGGTGGAGTGCAGGAGCGATTAAATGACAAAAGGGACGATGGTGAAACACAAAAGCGGGTGGTAATGGGACAAGTAAAGAAACAAAAGATAGGGCCAGAGGAGGCGTAAATGGTTGCAGCAGAACTATTACCAGCACCTGTTGTCAAAGAAAATGGGAGTGGTGGTTATGATCTAAAGTTGTTGAATTCAACGTTGAGGCCCGAAGGCTGTAAAGTGCCTAATCGAAAGATGATTGGATCAGTGTAGGAGGCAGAGGACAGAGAGGTCAGAGCAGGAGTGGATGGAGAATTAAAGTGGCAAGTGACTGGAAGCTCAGGGTCACAGCTTGCGGACTGAACGGAGGTGTTCAGCAAAGTGATCACCCAATCTGCGTTTGGTCTCCCCGATGTAAAAATGTAAGTTTCATAGAGAACTAATCAATCTCTCCCTACGCAAACACACAGAAAAGGATGTTTTGTACTTGTCACTCCTCTACGCCCAGCAGGTCAGTCAGCATCGGCATAGAAAATAGACATGTTAACGCTATCTGCTGAGTTTGTCCTATTGGAATTTTATGGGCCTGGAGGTTTGGAAAGGGCTGTTCTTAACATTTGGTGGTTAAATTCTAAAGCAGAACACTTTAATATTCAAAGCTTGAGATAGATCCAAGCTAATGGGAGCAGGGATATAACTTTATTACTGGCCCCACGGTACCATATGAATTCAAAAGCTTGGACATCCCTATGCTAAAGCACACTCTTAAATAGGATTAAGTGTCAGAAAGCATTCAACAATCTCTCACATGCACAGAAAAAGAAATGCACTCACTAACAAAGGGCAAATGCCCAGTATCAGTAAACAGTCAGATACACACAGTAATGAGGCACAACAAACACACACACACAGTAACAACACAACACACAGTAACAACACAACACACACGGAGAACCCTTCCACAGTGTATTCTGTGTGATCCTTATTCAAAACTCTTGTTATTCTCCATCAGCTATTTTTCTAGAGGTGACTGACCGGCATTGTGACAACTTCCATAGCAGAAACTAATTAAATTAACAACACTAATCTCACCAGTGAGACACAGATCTGACATGAACTAGGTTTGCAACTTAACAAAAACCCAAAAATGTTTTAATAGATATTGATATTCATTGCTTAGACACCTTGCACTTCAATCCTACTTGGAAGACCTAAACTAAGATTGCAAACGCCAAGATATTCCTCATGGATTATCTTTGAAAAAATACAAGGCAAATTGACAATTGCTCTCTTTCCCCTCCCCACCCCCAATCATAAAAAAGATATTCTTCAAAATGACAGGCCTTCTCAGGAAACAAACAAAACTGAACAGAACAGACTCTGCTCTGTGGACAAATGTTGACCCAACTGTAATTGGATGACCACTGCCCATGAATACGGGCCCACAATATTGTCCCACCATGTCAAAATTCCTTGACAGACAAAGGATAATCTCTCAGATTCTCACCATCTGGCAAAGACAGAAAGAAACAAAAGGACTTCCATTTATATAACACCATTCAAAACCTCAGGAAGTCCCAAAGCGCTTTAGAGCCAGTGAAGTGTAGTCACCGTTGTAATGTAGGAAACACGGCATCCAATTTGCACACAGCAAGATCCCACAAACAGCAATGAGATAATGACCACACAATCTGTTTTAGTGACCATGATGTGGAGATGCCGGTGATGGACTGGGGTGGACAAATATAAGGAATCTTACAACACCAGGTTATAGTCCAACAGTTTTATTTGAAAATCACAAGCTTTCGGAGCTTACCTCCTTTGTCAGGTAAGCTCCGAAAGCTTGTGATTTTCAAATAAAACTGTTGGACTATAACCTGGTGTTGTAAGATTCCTTACATTTGTTTTAGTGACGTTGGTTGAGGGATCAATATTGGCCAGAACACCGGGGAGAGCTCCCCTGCTCTTCTTCAAAACAGTGCCATGGGATCTTTTACGTCCACCAGAGACGACAGACGGGGCCTCGGTTTAATGTCCCATCCGAAAGATGGCACCACTGACGGTGCAGCACTCCCTTGGTGCTGCACTGGGAGTGTCAGCTGAGATTACATGCCTAAGTCTCTGGAGTGGGGCTTGAACCCACGACCCTCTGACTCAGAGGTAAGTGTGTTATCACTGAGCCACGGCTGACACATTTACTCCATTCCCCAACAAAAAAGACTCAGTCCCTCCAAGTTATTGAACATTGTACACGATTACTTTCTGCAAGCGTCCGGCAGCCTGTAGGACCATCTCAAGTAGCTGTTTTCCAGTTTTTTCAATCGAAAGATAGAATATTACAGCGCAGAGGGCCTATCTTGCCTGTGCCGGCTCTCTAAAAGAGCTATCCAATTACTCCCACTCCCCTGCTTTTTCCCCATAGCCTTGCAATTTTCTCCCCTTCAAATATTTATCCAATTCCCTTTTGAAAGTAACTATTGAATCTGCTTCCACACTGAATTGTTTCACTTAAAAATTAAAGAGTTAAAGCAACAACTTGCATTTATATAGCACCTTTAACGTAGTAAAACGTCCCAAGGCATTTCACAGTAGTGTTATCAAACAAAAATGTGACACCGAGCCACACAGGGAGATATTAGGACAGGTGACCAAAGGGTAAGTCAAAGAGGTAGGTTTTAAGGAGCGTCTTAAAGGAGGAGAGAGAGGTAGAGGGGTTCAGGGAAAGAATTCCAGAGCTTAGGGCCTAGGTGGAAGGAACATGGAGATTTTGATAGTGAAAGGAAGGTCTGACCCTTGACTGGTGGGTCACTGGTGCCCCTGTAACTGTCTGAAATTAGGTGCAAATTAAACACATTCCACAGAAGGGCAGTGTAATCTAAACCGACGGTGATGTGAGGTGTGTGCAGGCCTTCAACCAGAGGTGCCGCGGGTATAAACAAGCTGTCACAGGAGGTTAGGGAGAGGACCAGCAGGCTGGCTGGCTGGCTGACTGGCAGCGAAGGGCTTTTCAATAGAAGCAGAGACCGCGCCAGCCAACACGCACCTCGGCAGCACACTCTCTGCAAACCGGAGCTGCCGAGCGTAAAAACATATCTCTACATATCGTAAATTACAATTTTAAAATTAGAAACTTTTCTTCCGTTCACATTATAAAATCGCGGCAAGAATCGCATGAGTAGCATAAGTTTAATCTCTTATTTTCATCCTAACTCGCATCAAGTCCCGTTCGCCCATCACTCCTGTGCTCGTTGACTAAATTGGCTCCTGCCTCGGTTTTAAAATTCTCATCCCTGTTTTCAAATCCCTCTATGGCCTCGCCATTCCTATCTCTGTGACCTCCAACAGCCCTACAACCCTCCAAGATCTCTATGCTCCTCCAATTCTGGCCTCTTGTGCATCCCCGATGCTCATCGCTCCACCATTGGCGGCCGTGTCTTCAGCTGCCTAGGTCCCCAGCTCTGGAATTCACTCCCGAAACCCCTACCCCTTTCCATCTCTCTCTGCTCCTTGAAGATGCTCCTTAAAACCTACCTCTTTGACCAAGCTTTTGGTCACCTGTCCAAATATCTCTTGTGGCTCTGTGTCAAGTTTTGTCTGATCACAATCCTGTGAAGGGCCTTGGGATGTTTTACTATGTTAAAGGTGTTATATAAATGCAAGTTGTTGTTATTTTTGATATAAATGGTCACTCAAAACTCAGAGCCCCACCATTAGGCCTGATGAAATTTTTCCCAAAATTTTTTTTATTCATTCATGTGATGTGGGCCTCGCTGGCAAGGCCAGCATTTATTGCCCGTCCCTAATTGCCCTTCGGAAGGTGGTGCTGAGCCGTCTTCTTGAACCGCTGCAGTCCGTGTGGTGAAAGTCCTTCCACAATACTGTTAGGAAGGGAGTTCCAGGATTTTGATTCAGCGACGATGAAGGAACGGCGATATATTTCCAAGTCGGGATGGTGTGTGACTTGGAGGGGAACGTCCAGGTGGTGCTGTTCCCATGTGCCTGCTGCCCTTGTCCTTCTAGGTGGCAGAGGTCGCGGGTTTGGGAGGTGCTGTCGAAGAAGCCTTGGCGAGTTGCTGCACTGCATCCTGTGGATGGTACACACTGCAGCCATGGTGCACCAGTGGTGAAGGGAGTGAATGTTTAGGTTGGTGGATGGGGTGCCAATCAAGCAGGCTGCTTTGTCCTGGATGGTGTCGAGCTTCTTGAGTGTTATTGGAGCTACACTCATCCAAGCAAATGGAGAGTATTCCATCACACTCCTTACTTGTGCCTTGTAGATGGTGGAAAGGCTTTGGGGAGTCAGGAGGTGAGTCACTCGCTGTAGAATACCCAGCCTCTGACCTGCTCTCGTAGCCACAGTATTTATATGGCTGGTCCAGTTAAGTTTCTGGTCAATGGTGACCCCCAGGATGTTGATCGTGGAGGATTTGGCGATGGTAATGCTGTTGAATGTCAAGGGGAGGTGGTTAGATTCTCTCTTGTTGGAGATGGTCATTGCCTGGCACTTGTCTGGCAAGAATGTTACTTGCCACTTATCAGCCCAAGCCTGGATGTTGTCCAGGTCTTGCTGCATGTGGGCTCGGACTGCTTCATTATCTGAGGGGTTGCGAGTGGAACTGAACACTGTGCAATCATCAGCGAACATCCCCATTTCTGACCTTATGATGGAGGGAAGGTCATTGATGAAGCAGCTGAAGATGGTTGGGCCTAGGACACTGCCCTGAGGAACTCCTGCAGCAATGTCCTGGGGCTGAGATGATTGGCCTCCAACAACCACTACCATCTTCTTTTGTGCTAGGTATGACTCCAGCCACTGGAGAGTTTTCCTCCGACTTCAATTTTATTAAGGCTCCTTGGTGCCACACTCGGTCAAATACTGCCTTGATGTCAAGGGCAGTCACTCTCACCTCACCTCTGGAATTCAGCTCTTTTGTCCATGTTTGAACCGAGGCTGTGATGAGGTCTGGAGCCGAGTGGTCCTGGCGGAACCCAAACTGAGCATCAGTGAGCAGATTATTGGTAAGTGCTGCTTGACAGCACTGTCGACGACACCTTCCGTCACTTTGCTGATGTTTGAGAGTAGACTGATGGGGCGGTAATTGGCCAGATTGGATTTGTCCTGCTTTTTGTGGATAGGACATACCTGGGCAATTTTCCACATTTTCGGGTAGATGCCAGTGTTGTAGCTGTACTGGAACAGCTTGGCTAAAGGCGCGGCTAGTTCTGGAGCACAAGTTTTCAGCACTACAGCCGGGATGTTGTCGGGGCCCATAGCCTTTGCTGTATCCAGTGAACTCAGCCGTTTCTTGATATCACGTGGAGTGAATCGAATTGGCTGAAGACTGGCTTCTGTGATGGTGGGGATATCGGGAGGAGGCCGAGATGGATTATCTATTCGGCACTTCTGGCTGAAGATGGTTGCAAACGCTTGTCGTTTGCACTCACGTGCTGGGCTCCGCCATCATTGAGGATGGGGATGTTTACAGAGCCTCCTCCTCCCGTTAGTTGTCCACCACCATTCACGACTGGATGTGGCAGGGCTGCAGAGCTTTGATCTGATCCGTTAGTTGTGGAATCGCTTAGCTCTGTCTATAGCATGTTGCCTCCGCTGTTTAGCATGCATGTCGTTCTGAGTTGTAGCTTCACCAGGTTGGCACCTCATTTTTAGGTACGCCTGGTGCTGCTCCTGGCATGCTCTTCTACACTCCTCATTGAACCAGGGTTGATCCCTTGGCTTGTTGGTAATGGTAGAGTGAGGAATATGCTGGGCCATGAGGTTACAGATTGTGCTGGAATACAATTCTGCTGCTGCTGATGGCCCACAGCGCCTCATGGATGCCCAGTTTTGGATTCTGAATCTATCCCATTTAGCACGGTGACAGTGCCACACAATACCCTCAGGCAATGCCTCAGGCCGAGTTATGATTTTACTGCTACTAGCAGCACTCCACGACCTCACCCCAGGCCATTCTTCACCTAACCATAGACAGTGATCGTCAGCGGGATTCTCAACCGTGGAAGACAGCGATGGACAAGGAGTCTGACAGCAGAGTGGTAGAGCTGGGTATCATCAACGTACATGTGAAAATTGACCCCGTGTCTGCAGATGATGTCGCTGAGGGGAAACAAGTAGATGAAGACAAGGACAGAGCAAAGGACAGATCCCTGGGGGAGTCCTGAAGTACTGGTCAAAGAGCTGGAAGAGAAGCAATCGTTGGAGATGCTCTGGCTACGATCGGATAAGTAAGAGTGGAACCAAGTGAGGGCTGTCCTACCGAGCTGGACAATGGAAGAGAAGTGTTGGAAGAGGATGGTGTGGTTGGCTGTGTTAAAGGTTAAGAAGGGATAATGCACCATAGTCACAGTCACAATGTTGTTTATGACTTTGGTTGGGGACATTTTGGTACTATGGGAGGAGTGGAAACTTGACTGGAGAGATTCAAACAGGCCATTGCTGGAGAGAATTTGGGCACAAGTTTGGGAGACAACACTTTCAAGGACTTGAGAGGAAAGGGAGGTTGGAGATAGGGTGGTAGTTTGCAAAAACAGATGAGTTGAGGGTAGACTTTTTGAGGAGATGTGATGATATCTGTTTTGAACCATTTACAATGACAGCTAGCATCAGGGCCAGGAATGCACATTTGGTAGTCAGCAGTTTAGTGGGAGTAAGGTCAAAGGAGCAGGAGGTGGTCTCATGGATAACATGAGCTCAGAGAGGGTATGGGTGAGAAACTAGAAAGAGAGAGATGGAGGGTCACAGCTAGAGCGAGAGGGGAGGAGGGGTCCAAGGGGAGGTTTAGCTTGGTGGGGAAGGGAAGCAGCAGAGGCAGCTGAAGAGAAGTTCATCAGCTCCTCACATTAATCACTGGAGACGAGGGTGAAGAAGGCAGGGGAGAGGGGTTTAAGGATACAGCAATATATTTATCAGCTGAACCATTGGGGACCTTCACAGTGTTGCTTTGTGACTGTCAATGCAGGTGCTCACTTTAGAATGCCTACCAGAGGCTCCCTCCTCCTCCCCATAACTGCAATGGCTCAACATGAAAATGTCGGGAGAAGGCACTCAGCACAGAGGCAAATTGCATTATTTAAATGTCTTATAAACTATCTATTTTCTAGAACTCTAACTCAAGAAAAAAAACCTTTTTAAAAGGTTTAATTCTTTTCTTGAAAAAGTAGCAAAATTGTTCTAATTTTCTTAGAAGTAAAGGCGTATTGCCGTGGTTACGAATGTACATTCCACATATCTTTCCTCTCATTGCAGAGCTTCCAACTCACTCTTATTTTGTATACTTCGCACCAAATGGAATAAAAAAAGGTTTGGGATAACCAAAAGTCGTGAGCTTGGCTCTGCCTCATACCTTCAGCCTTCACTTTCATAAAATTCCCCTGGAAAAGGTTGGAATGTCTTTAAATTACACTAAACAAGTTAAGCCAACACAGCAAGACCCAGTCTCTCTCCTTCAGCTACACTCTACAGTGTAACTTACAGAAGGGGAGGGGGAAGGAATTTGCACTTACACAACACTTTATCACACCCCTCAGTAAATGCAAGTGCGGTCAACTATATATTCTATAACCTTGCACAGCTAAATAGGACTCTCAAAAATAACCGTACACGGATGACTCCAGGTATATCTAAGTCAAGCAGTGAATTGCAAACCACTTCCCCAGTCAGCCCGATGATCAAGTGGACCAAATCGCTTCCTATTGATTCCTCTTACGCACATAAATACCAATTGCCGGCATTTTATGCGGACAGTCAACATTTTGGACCCAGTGATTGCCTGACCACATTTGTGGGCAATAAAATCAGTGGGCAAACATCCTGCTCTTCGCAGTGGTCACTTTACGAGCTACCGTGCTCCATCCTACAACGTTTGCCACTTTGCCCCCGCTACCACTCCATGCTCCAGATTACATTGCTGCTATTTTAGTTGGAGAACAAACTCTGCTGCATGTTGAAAGAAATAAAGACGGGAGCCTGAAGTGACACTGAAGAAACGTGATCATTCAACCTGTACTAAATTATAAAATAAGCTTTAACCCCTGACCCATTTGTGGGACCTTGCTGTGCGCAAATTAGTTGCCCTATTTCCTACATTACAACGGTGACTACACTTCAAAAAGTACATTGGCTGTAAAGCACTTTGGGACGACCTGAGGTCATGAAAGATGCTATATAAATGCAAATATTTCTTTCTTATAGATTATGTGGGAAGGCTCAGACTTTTTTTTCTCTTACCCTCCCTGCTCAATAATCCAGCACCATATGCCATGCATCATTTCCTGACTAGTAAGGAAAGCTAGCCTCTGTCAATGGCCCTCCAGGAGTCTGACCTTATAACACATGGGAAAACAGCAAGAGGAGCACCTGTGTACTATCTGTATGTAAATATGTACATACATATTAGAGCTCTCAATCTCAGTTGGGGCCTCACTGCGGGTGGGGGGGTGGAAGAGAGGTGTGGAAGGGAAAGAGAGGAGATATGTAAGGACAGGGGCATTTCCCTACCACGATGGAGCAAAAAAGAAAATGAATCAGTCAAGCACCACTGCTGACTTGTATATCCTAGCAGTCAGTTACTGAGCAGTTCTGGTAAGAGCTGGCTGTCTGGAAGATGCAGCAATCCTCTTGTTTTGGGAAGGATGGAGTGCAATAATTTTATAAAGGAAGGGAAAATACAAGGGATGACACGGGCACTATAAATGGCTTCAGTGCCAATGGGCTTGGGGAGAGGGGAAGGGGAAGGGGAGGGGTCTGTATTGAGGAACTGCCAGGATTCTCGCTCCTGAGCAGTGGTGGAAAGTGTACACGTGTTGATGTCTGGTGACAGCAGGCTCACCTTCAGCTCTCATGCTTCCCATGGGTTGAACGAAAACTAATCAAAAAAGGAATGTTGGTCTTTATCTCAAGGCGGCTGAATGCAAGGGTGTGGAAGTGATGCTTCAGTTGTACAGAGCCTTGGTCAGATCCCATCTGGAGTACTGTGTTCAGTTCTGGGGACCGCACCTCATGGAGGGGGTTCAGCATAGATTAACCAGAATGATACCAGGGGTTAAAGGGTTAAATTTTGAGGACAGTTTGCATAAACTTGGCTTGTATTCCCTTGAGTTTATAAGGTTGAGGGGTGATCTAATGGAGGTATTCAAAATGATTAAGGGATTCGATAGGGTAGATGCAAAGAAACTATTTCCTCTGGTGGGACAGTCCAGAACAAAGAAGCATCATCTTAAAATTAGAGCTTGACTATTTAGGAGTGAAATCAGGATGCACTTCTTCACACAAAGGGTAGCAGAAATCTGGAATTATTTCCCCCAAAAGGCAATGGGTGGTGAGTCAATTGAAATTTCCAAGACTAAGATTGATAGATTTTTGTTAGGTAAAGGTATCAAGGGATATGGAGTGAAAGTAGGTAGATTGGACTGAAGTGCAGATCAGCCATGATCTAACTGAATGGCAGAACAGGCTCAAAGGACTAAATGGCATACTCCTGTTCCTTTGTTTCCATGACAGACACGCTGTCTAAACTCACGCACAACGTTTAGGAGAGCTGCTGGGTCTGTACCCCAGCCTGAGTCACAGTCCTTGAGCCCCAGGAGCATAAAGGAAAATAGAAAAAGGGAGAAAACTGGGGGGGGACGGGGGGAGGTGGGAAAGATGGATAGTAATTATTATTAGAAAGATGTCGCACAGAGAGCCAATCTAATGCAACCCCTCATTGATTTCAATGCAAGCCATTTGCAAAAGTAATGAGGGAGGTGGCAGGAAATATGGTGTAGCATCATATTGCCATGATTTTATGACAGCAGCTACTCCATGCAGTTGTTACAATTAATCAAATTGATCCCTTAGTGCAAGTTTAGAAATGGCGAAGGATTGGCTATAGCCAAATTTTTGCTGATGGGTGATATTTTTATGATCCGATGTCGTGCTGAATCTATTACTTTCAAATTCTATAAGCATTCCTTGATTTGCCACCCGTGACTAACAGATGAAATTATAACCAAAGTCGTTCTAATGTAATGTATAGTTTAATTATCAATACTATAAAGTTCTATGTAGCGGAATGAAAGAATGATGTTGGTTACTTACTGATTAATGGGCTTCATAAAGCAGTAAACTCACCTGATGAGTAATTAAATAATGGAAATAGTGTGCATTATCTATCATCTGAAGTAACACATCTATGCAGCTCACTTATGTGTATTCATTTAGAAATTATATGCAGGAATTTTCTATCTAGTCAGTGAGGTACAGATAATATATATGAAGGAGAAAGGGGGTTGGGATAGCATGCTTCAACAACAACTTGCATTTATACAGCACCTTTAACATAGTAAAACGTCCCAAGGGGCGTCACAGGAACGTTATCAAACAAGACTTGACACCAAGCTATATAAGGAGATATTCGGCCAGGTGACCAAAAGCTTGGTCAAAGAGGTAGGTTCTAAGGAGTGTCTTAAAGGAGGAGAGATAGGTAGAGAGGTTTAGGGAGGCAATTCCAGAGCTTCGGGCCTAGACAGGTGAAGGCATGGCCGCCAATGGTGGGGCAATGAAAATCGAGGGTGCACAAGTGGTCAGAGTTGGAGGATCGCAGAGAACTTAGAGGGTTGTAGGGCTGGAGGAGGTTACAGAGATAGGAAGGGGTGAGGCCATGGAGAGATTTGAAAACAAGGATGAGAATTTTAGAATCGAGGCGTTGCAGGACCTGGAGCCAATGTAGGTCAGCGAGCACTTCAGGGGCTGGTTGTGTGGTGGCTATGGTACTGGGTGATCCTACCATGCCAAGGTGTGAAACTGGAATCGATAAAACTGGTAATTTGTGCACTGTTACCATAAAAACCCAAATGGTTCACTAATGTCCTGCAGGAAAGAGGACCCTACAAAGTCTGGCCTATAGGAGACTCTAGTCCACTCTATGCGGTTCACTCTTAATGCCCTCTGAAGTGACCTACCAAACCATTCACAGAATTACATAGAATATACAGCATAGAAGCAAGCCATTTGGCACAATTAGTCCTTGCCGGTGTTTATGCTGCATACAAGCCTCCTCCCACTTGATTTCATCTAACCCTATCAACGAATCCTTCTTTTTCTTTCTCACTCGTGTATATCTAGCTTCTCCTTAACTGCATCGACGCTATTCGCCTCAAATGCGCCTTGTGGTAGTGAGTTCCACATTCTAACCACTCTCTGTGTAAAGAAATTTCTCCTGAATTCCCTATTGGATCTATTAGTGACTATCTTATATTTATGGCCCCCAGTTTTGGTCTCCCCCACAAGTGGAAACATCTTCTCTACGCCTACCCTATCAAACCCTTTCATAATCTTAAAGACCTTTGTCGGGTCACCTCTCAGCCTTCTCTGAGGTTGTAAAAACAATCACTACAAAAATAGCCCACGACCACCCTCTCAGGGCAGTAGGGATGGGTAATCAATGCAGCCTTGTCAGCATCACCCACATCACGAAAACAAAAAAACTAATCTTTTCAGCCTGGGACCTAGTTCAAATCCACCTTAAGGCTAACAGGGTGACGGTCTTCTAACTCTGCTGGCTGTAAGAGTCCGTATATGAAGAAATTAGTTTGAGCAGTTCTTAAGTGGCTGTAACTGCACAGCACAAAATTCCTCAAATTTGGCGTCACATTGGCAATCTCATCTGGAGAGGCCACATGGGTGTTTGGATTAAAAAAACAGAAAAAAACTGAACATATCTGTCTTACTGCATTCCTCAGGAAAGTCTCAAAGTGAAAAAGATTTGCATTTATATAGCGCCTTTCACTACCTCAGGACGTCCCAACGGGCTTTACAATCCAAGTACTTTTGAAGTCTAGTCACTGTTGTAAAATAGGAAACGCTGCAGCCAATTTGTACACAGCAAGATCCCACAAACAGCAGTGAGGTAATGTCCAGATAATCTGTTTTAGTGATGTTGGTTGAGGGATAAATATTGGCCAGGACACCAGGGAGAACTCCCAGGCTCTTCTTCGAAATAGTGCCGTGGAATCTTTTGCATCCATCCGAGGGGGCAAACGGGGCCTCGAATTAACATCTCATCTGAAAGATGGCACCTCCTCAGTACTGCACTTGAATGTCAGCCTAGATTTTGTACTCAAGCCTTGAAGCGACTTGAACTCACGACCTTCTGACTCAGAGGCTAGAGTGCTACCCACTGAGCCACAGCTGACGCTCAATTACTTTTACATGCAGTGAATTCTGTAATGTAAGCAAAACATAATGAAAGATGTCACACCACTACAGTAAAAAAAAATCATCTTTTGATGTTGCTGCTAAATTTCATTGTTAGGGCATGCCGTGTGGGTGAGTTCTTGATGGTGCTCCAAAGTGGTAAAGTGTTCCATCTCCCAGTCAAGAACAACAACAATAATTTGTATTTATGTAGAGCCTTTAACGTAGTAAAACGTCCAAAGGCGCTTCACAGAAGCGTTAGCAGACAAAATTTGAGTTATCAGACAAAATTTGACACCAAGGCACATAAGGAGATATTAGGACAGGTGACCAAAAGCTTGATCAAAGAGGTAGGTTTTAAGGAGCATCTTAAAGGAGGAGAGAAAAGCGGAGAGGTTTAGGGAGGGAATTCCAGAGCTTCGGGTCTAGACAGCTGAAGGCACTGTCATCAATGGTAGGCGATGGAAATTGGGGATGCACAAGGGGCCAGAATTGGACGAACACAGAGTTTTTGGAGGGCTGTAGGAGGTTACAGAACGAGGGAGAGGCGAGGCCATGGAGGGATGTGAACAGTCCTAACATCCCTCACCTTATTAAGCAAAAAAAAAAATCACCAAAAATATTAGTAATGTTACACCCAGCAAGACAGGAGGATAGGTTTTCTGATAAAACAAGCCTGGTGCGCAGCCTCACCCGCTGGAGTGAAAATTGGGAAACCACGTGCACACAGCTCATAATATCCTGGCCGTTTATTTTAAATTGTCAGAAAATCATGGGCTGTGCATTTGTGATTTTCTGATTATGCACTCCAATTTGCCCAGGCTCTGAGTTGGGGATCACGCAATCAGAAAGTTTACCTTCAAGGGCATTCTCTAAAATTCCTCACTTTCTGAGAGGTAACCCATTATCACCCTAGTGTGGTCTATCTGGTGTAGAAGCAGCCTCTCCTTTTCTTACAACCGTAAACTTAATGACAGATATGGCAAGCTCAAGTAGTAGAACTCTTGATGGGAAAGCTCTGCATTCTAGATCATAACAACTCACCGAGTATCTTAAATCTGTCCCCTCTGGTTACCGACCCTCCTGACAGTGGAAATAGTTTCTCTTTATTTACTTTATCGAAACCCTTTATAATTTTGAACACCTCTATTAAATCTCCCCTTATCCTTCTCTGCTCCTCCAGTATCTAGACATAACTGAAACCCCTCATCCCTGGTACTAATTCTAGTGAATTTCTTCTGCACCCTCTCCAAGGCCTTGACGTCCTTTCTAAAGTGCGGTGCCCAGAATTGGACCCAATACTCCAGCTGAGGCCTAACCAGTGATATTTGAAGGTTTACCATAACTTTCTTGCCTCCATTTATAAAGTCACAGATCCAGTATGATTTTTTAACAGCTTTATCAACTAATAAAAGGAAAAGATATATATAGAGAGAGAAAGAGGGAGAGAGAGAGAGAGAGAAAAAGACAGAGAAATATGAGAGAAGTGAGATAAATATGTTAGCCATTTGTACGTGGTCCAAGTGATGGACTCCGCTTGTTAATTTTTAATGGTGTTTGTATTTTGGCATGAGATGATGCTTTTCATATTCTGCTCAGGATTGAAAATCTCATGCCTTGGATTTGTCCAATATTGACAGCACTGTATAAAAAGTAAATGATAGAGGCTGTGGCCAAGGGCACAACACACTCAGGCTTTGCATGGCTCTTACAAACTGCCTGAAGCTACGTTCTCCTGGCTTATGACATTGTTGCAACTCTACGAGTATCGCAACATGATCCCAGATGTCAGTTCCGGGTTTATTGGGAGATTAACCCATAGCAGTACGTTCTTCAGTTCACTCTTCCTGGGCGGGCAGAGGCTGGCCAAACTGCATGTGTACTGTACATGTGCACAAACGAATTAAAATCCGTTAAGGCCATCTTCTGACCAGCCAGATGTAGTATTAATAGCATGGGAAACAATTTCTTAACCTATCAAAGAGACATGGGGGATTTTTGTTAGCAACGGGAATTGTACCAATGCCTCACAGTTCTAGATAGTAAGTGCATGCTCAGACAGAAACTCTCAAAAGGTAAGACACGTACCACCATAAGATTAACTGAGAGAAAAGAGGATAACAAACAAGACAACAACAATAGCAATTTGCATTTATATAGCGCCTTTAACATTGTAAAGGTCCCAAGGTGCTTCACAGGAGCATTATCTGACAGCTAGCCACATGAGGGGATATCAGGGCAGGTGATCAAAAGCTTGGTCAAAGAGGTAGATTTTATGGAGCATCTTAAAGAAGGAGAGAGAGGTAGAGAGGCGGTGGGGTTTAGGGAGGGAATTCCAGAGCTCAGGGCCTAGACAGCAGAAGACACGACCGACAACGGAGGGTCAAAGAAAATCAGGAATGCTCAAGAGGTCAGTGCCAGATTATTAGGTGAGCTACGGTGAGTGATATCAAGAGTACAGGTGGGTAACAGGGAGTTGTCACGTTATTTAAAATTATGATGCCGCTATGGAAAATTATCTTGCAAAAGATAGGGGGGGGAAAAATAACTTTAAAGGAAGCAGAGAAAGGGCACACCTGATTGCTGGTTGAGCAAATGCACCATGGTGCAAGGCATCGAATCATGCAGATCAGGAAGGTCCCAGGTTCAATCCCTGATCTGTGCCAACTTGTCTGATCTCCGCAGGGATAACAGTGGGTGCACAATTGGCTGTTGGGTCCCTGTGCTGGGTAAGGGGGAATATCCAGGATTGGTGTCCAGTGACTCCCCTGCTAGAAAATGAACATGTAGACTTCAGGTGAGGCAAAGATCATTCCTGTGGGCGAATAATTGATCTACACTCATTATCCAGATTCACAGTAGAGAGTGAACTGGGAAAGGGACCCTAGGGTAGTCAGCGCTGCTGGAGTCGTTGCCCAAAATGACCTTCACTTTGAAAGAGGAGGTGAGAGATGTTGTATAAGAAATCACACTGAAGAAAAAATATTGTGGTTATAACCATAGGCGATAGCTCATAATCTAGGCTTCAGCACCACCACCTCCCACCATAGTGTTTAACAATTAAGTATTGAGATATTATGCGTCCAGAGTTTTTATGGTTCAATTCATAAATGGACTGTGAAGAGCCACCTAAGCACAGCTGTCAAACTAGAGTCCAATTGAAGGGAGCAAATTATCCCTAAGTTATGATGAAATGCACAACCCAAAGAGTGCAAATGAGGCACTACCATTACTGTGCCAGCTCCATCATTATAAAAGAGACATTGCTTCTCACAGGAAAGCTCTAATGATTTACAGTTAAGTGATTCATAAACCCTCACAGCACCACATGCTGGATTTAATTATTTAAAACAAAAAAAGATAAACTGAAAGGAGATGGGCTCTCCAGCTGCTGGATGCCAATGTGACCTTTGGATTTCTCATAGATTTAAAGTTATATTCCTCTCTGAAGAAGTCACTTTTAAAGTATTCCTCCAACCATCAGGCTCCCCTTTAAAGAATGACTCCACCCATTGGGCTCCCCTTTAAAAGATGACTCCACCCAATGGGCTCCCCTTTAAAGGATGACTCCACCCAATGGGCTCCCCTTTAAAGGATGACTCCACACAATGGGCTCCCCTTTAAAGGATGACTCCACCCAATGGGCTCCCCTTTAAAGGATGACTCCATCCAATGGGCTCCCCTTTAAAGGATGACTCCACCCAATGGGCTCCCCTTTAAAGGATGACTCCACCCAATGGGCTCCCCTTTAAAGGATGACTCCACCCAATGGGCTCCCCTTTAAAGAGGAAATCTTACCATTGGGGCAACTTTTATAAATAAAGTTTTCTTCCCCTTTTTTTTCTTCTCCTAAGATGATAAGTCTTGGTGGGACGCAGATCCACCAACACCACCTGTCCCCTGCTGCCTCACGAAATGCCCATTCTTCAAGTGTGAGCCAAGGCCATAGGTTTTTAAAAAGGTCCCTGACCCTAAGAAGTCTGAAGAGGATTACAGGGGACCCCAGGGTCATCTGACTTCGATCTGTTTATACTCAGATTTCAGTATTTGGCAACTTTACAGCACATTATTTCTGCTGCTGCATGCTAATAATAAAAAAATTAAATTATGCAATGAACTGTTTCCACTGGCAGGAGGGTTTGTAACCAGAGGACACGGATTTAAAATAATTGGCAAAGAATCCAGGGGGGAGATGAGGAGATTTTTTTTAACGCAACGAGTTGTTATGATCTGGAATGCACTGCCTGAAAGGGTGGTGGAAGCAGATTCAATAGTAACTCAAAAGGGAATTGGATCTCTACCTAAAAAGGAAAAATTTGCAGGGCTACGAAGAAAGACCAGAGGAGTGCGACTAACTGGATAGTTCTTTCAGAGAGCCGGCAGAGGCCGAATGGCCTCCTGCCAAGGATGATACCAGAACTCATCAGGAAAGGTTTAACAGGCTGGGGCTCTTTTTAGAAAAGAGATGACCAAGGAGTGACCTGATAGAGGTCCTTAAGATAATGATAGGGCTTGATAGGATAGACAGAGAAAATGTTTCTACTTGTGGGGGAGTCCAAAACTAGAGGTCATAAATATAAAATAGTCGCTAATAAATCCAATAGGTAATTCAGGAGAAACTTCTTTACCCAAAGAGTGGTAAGAATGTGGAACTCACTGCCACAAGGAGTTGTCGAGGTAAATAGCGTAGATGCACTTAAGGTGAAGCTAGATAAGCACATGAGGGAGAAAGGAATAGAAGGATATCCTGATAGGGTTAGATGAAATAGGGAGGGAGGAGGCTCGCGTGGAGCATAAACGCCGGCATTGACCTGTTAGGCCGAATGGCCTGTTTCTGAGCTGTACTTTCGATGTATGATTCTATGATTCTACTATACTGCTGTTTGACTTTTGGCAGCTGACATTGTCCTTTGAGATTAAGGTGAGGGGGGGTCCCTGGGAGTGCAACAATATTGGCAAGGAGCTCCCCAACATGGAAAAGGTTTGAAAAACACTGCAACAAGCTGCATTGTTGGGGACATCACGCTTGAGCCTGAGCCTGACACTGTGGTCTTACAGCGTGCTTGCACACATTCTCTTTCCGAACACTGAAGCCAATCATAGCATCCCAACCTCCGCCTTGCTCGAGACCAGCTAACACAGCACAGACCAGAGATCGAACATGGGATGTTGTGGTCTGTAGGGGCCGCCTGCCAGTGATCAAGGTTCCTTTTTAAGAATGAGTCTCGTCAAGAGGGCCTGTTTATAGGTACTCAGCTTCGGGGCCCCTTGTTAAAGAGACAATGAAACATCCTAAAAATGGAGATTAATAAACAAAGTCGAAAATTCATTAAAAAATTGAAAATTATAAAAACGTACAGTGGAAAACCTTCTTGGATAAATTCTGTTACCATGCCTCCCTAGATGAGACTGACTGATGGAGTCTGACTGACAAATGATTTGATGAAATGAATGAAGCAGGAAGCTCAAGTACAGTTACAGTACACAATCAGCTTGATGCAAAGCTGTCAGCCGTGGCTCAATGGTAGCACTCTTGCCTCGGAGTCAGAAGGTCATGGGTTCAAGTCACACTCAAGGGACTGGAGCACATAATCCAAGCTGACACTCCCAGTGCAGTACTGAGGGAGTGCTAAATTGTCAGACGTGCCGTCTTTCGCATGAGACGTTAAACTGAGGCTCCATCTGCCCTCTCAGATGGACACAGAAGATCCCACGGCACTATTCGAAGAAGAGCGGGGAACTTATCCACGGTGTCCTGGACAATATTTTTCCCTCAACCAACATCACTAAAAAAACAGATGATCTGGTCATCATCACATTGCTGTTTATGGGAACTTGCCGCCCGCAAATTGGCTACAGCATTTCCTGTATTACAACAGCGACTACACTTCAAAACTACTTAATTGGCTGTAAAGTGCTTTGGGACATCCTGAGGTTGTGGAAGGCGTTATAAAAATGCAAGTCTTTCTTTCTCTTTGAACTCTTGGGCCCGGAGATTCCTCCTGATTTGCGTACAGATCAATCTGGGTGGAAACCTGTCAACAGCGTAAAAGATTGCAGAAATTTGGGCATAAATGAGTTACGCCTGCGATTACAATACGCCCAAGTATCCGCCATCTTTTACGTCCATCCATTCAATCCCTCACCCGAGCAAGTCCCCGCCCACAAAACTGACCACGCCCCCAGGAAGGAAACGCGCGTTTCCTCCAATTGCGCTTGTTCTGGGGTGGGGAGTTCATTGAATTGATTTGATATTGACTCAAAGACCTCCTGAACCCAAAGATCATGCTGCGTTCTTAGCCTCTGACCTGAGCCTGACTTCACAATTTACACAAAATAATTATGTACATAAATTGTAATCCTGAAAATGACTGCAGCCTGCAGATGAATTGCAATGGATGCCGTTGAAGATTAATTAATTGAATGGATGGACAGTAACCCGAAGTGGGAAATAATTTTTTTCTTGCCAATTTTCTCTTCTCCTCAGGTTGCATAAACTTGGTTTCTATTCCCTTGAGTTTAGACGGTTGAGGTCTTTAAAATGATAAAGGGATTCGATAAATGATAAAAAATCAGAGGCGACATGAGGAATTTTTTTTTACGCAGTGAGTTGTTATGATCTGGAATGAAAGGGTGGTAGAAGCAGATTCAATAGTAACTTTCAAAAGGGAATTGGATAAATACTTGAAGGGGAAAAATTTGCAGGGCCATAGGGAAAGGGCAGGGAAGTGGGACTAATTGGATAGCTCTTACAAAGAGCCAGCACAGGCACAATTGTCCGAATGATCTCCTCCAATGCTGTATGATTCTATGATAGGGTAGATACAGAAAACACTATTGTTGGGAGAATCTTGAACAAGGGGCCACAATCTCAAAATTCAAGTTGGGTCAAATGGCAGTGAAATCAGGAAGCACTTTTTCACACAAAGGGTAGTGGAAATCTGGAACTCTCTCTCCAAAAGGGTGTGGACGCTGGGACAATTGACATTTTCAAGGCTGAGATTAATAGATTTTTGTTAGGTAAGGGTATCAAGGGATGTGGAGCAAAGGCAGGTAAATGAGGTGGAGGTACAGATCAGCCATGATCTAATTAAATGGCAGAACATGCTCGATGGGCCGCATGGCCTACTCCAGATCCTACGTTCCTTAAGACGTTGAATTCCGCTGGCTATGATTCCATGGGTGCTCGACTTCATCCTGTACCTTGTCCCTGTGTAAGCCTAAACAATGAGTGTAAACAGGCCATTCAACTGTGGGACTGTCACAGCCGAAACCAATCCTGTTTTCACTTGACATCGCCATACGATCACTCCCGATTCCTGATGGAAGTGCACAAGTGCGGCAATCCTAGGTGATGTTCCTCTCCGTGGCCCAGTTGCACTAATGGCACTGAAGTGCGCACTACTGCCACCACAGTTGAGATCAGAGTAGGAACCAAACCTGGGACCTCCTAGTCCGAATGGCTCAGTTACGCACTGTTCGTATCAACTGAGCACCACAGAGCAAAGGGAAGTGTATTTATTAAAAGGTTCAGTCAATGTATTGGGTTTAAAGGCATCCTCAAGGCACATGTAAATTATGTCAAAAAAACCCAATAAAAATGCCATTAAATCCATCTCTCCTGAGTCATCCCCTCAAACCAGATTTTATATGATAATGATAGCCTCTTGCAAATAATTCAGTGCTAAGGGGAGTGATTGCAAGGCTCCAGCAGTCTACCAAAGACTGTTCTGAGGAAATAATTCAGATGGGTAACCAGTGTAGATATGACCTGCACATAGTGCAAGTTTTTTTTTGACACCAGGAGCTAAACACATGAGACAAACACCAGACTCGTTTGGATTTCTGGCAAGTGCTATTTGAAAGCAAAGTCAGATGGAATACTAAACAAGTTTTAGGACTGGAAGCACCTCTTCCACTCATCTGTGAGGACTACATTTCACTGCCAAGATTACCTAAGAGCTTCAGTTTAAGGGGGCAGTAATTTCAAGAATGCTACCACTGAGCCAAGGTGTCAGCCGTGGCTTAGTTGATGGGA
Organism: Heptranchias perlo; assembly: GCF_035084215.1. NCBI lineage: Eukaryota > Metazoa > Chordata > Chondrichthyes > Hexanchiformes > Hexanchidae > Heptranchias > Heptranchias perlo. The sequence continues at coordinate 89,046,262 of NC_090331.1, read as the reverse complement.
CTCTTGCCTTTGAGTCAGAAGATTGAACTCCAGAAACTTGAACACACAATCCAGGCCAACCCTCCAGTGCAGTACTGATGGAGGTGCTGTTAAACGGAAGCCCCTTCTTCCCTCTCAGGCGGACGTAAAAGATCCCATGACACTATTTTGAAGAAGTACCGGTGAGTTCTCCTCAGTGTCCTGGCCAATATTTATCCCTCAATCAACATCACTAAAAAAAAAAGATTATCTGGTCATTATCACTTTGCTGTTTGTGGGACCTTGCTGTGCGCAAATTGGCTGCCACTTTTCCTACATTACAACAATGACTACACTTCAAAAAGTGCTTCATTGGCTGTAAAGCACTTTGGGACATTCTGAGGTTGTGAAAGGTGCTATATAAATGAAAATCTTTCTTTCAGGAGTTTTACTTTATTATAACCTATGTGGGAGTGTTATACCTTTGTAAAACAATAGCACATCATCATACCGGACAGCGTTACACAGATATTGTGGGACGCGGACAGAGAATGGGGAAAGGCCAACTTTACTAAACTGAGAAGTGATTTAGCAGAAGTAAACTGGAAACAGCTACTTGAAGGTAAATCAGTGTCAGAGCAGTGGGAGACATTCAAAGGGGTGATTCAAGGGGTTCAGGGTAAACATGTTCCCACAAAGAAAAAGGGAGGGGTTGCCAAATCTAGAGCCCCCTGGATGTCAAGAAGCATTCAGGGTAAGATAAGGCAGAAAAAGAAAACCTATGATAGACACCGGGAACTCAATACTACGGAAAGCTTAGAGGAGTATGCAAAGTGCAGGGTTGAAGTTAAAAAGTAAATTAGGAAAGCAAAGAGAGGGCACGAAAAAATATTAGCAGGCAAAATCAAAGAAAATCCAAAGATGTTTTATAAATACATTAAGAGCAAGAGGATAACTAAGGAAAGAGTAGGGCCTATCAGAGACCAAAAAGGTAAATTATGTGTGGAGGCGGAGGATGTGGGTATGGTTCTTAATGAATACTTTGCATCTGTCTTCACAAAGGAGAGGGATGATGCAGGGATTGAAGTTAAGGAGGAGGAGTGTGAAATATTGGACGGGATAAACATAGTGAGAGAGGAAGCATTAAGGGGATGAGCATCTTTGAAAGTGGATAAATCACCATGGCCGGATGAAATGTATCCCAGGCTGTTAAAAGAAGCCCAGGAGGAAATAGCGGAGGCTTTAACAATCAATTTCCAAACTTCACTGGATACAGGCGTAGTGCCAGAGGATTGGAGGACTGCTAACATTGTCCCGTTGAAAAGGAGCGAAGGATAGACCTTTTTTTTAAATTCGTTCATGGGATGTGGGCGACGCCCATCCCTAATTGCCCTTGAGAAGGTGGTGGTGAGCCGCCTTCTTGAACCGCTGCAGTCCGTGTGGTGAAGGTTCTCCCACAGTGCTGTTAGGAAGGGAGTGCCAGGATTTTGACTCAGCGACAATGAAGGATCGGCGATATATTTCCAAGTCGGGATGGTGCGTGAATTGGAGGGGAACGTGCAGGTGTGTTGTTCCCATGTACCTGCTGCTCTTGTCCTTCTAGGTGGTAGAGGTCGCGGGTTTGGGAGGTGCTGTCGAAGAAGCTTTGGCAAGTTGCTGCAGTGCATCCTGTAGATGGTACACACTGCAGCCACTGTGCGCTGGTGGTGAAGAGAGTGAATGTTTAGGGTGGTGGATGGGGTGCCAATCAAGCAGGCTGCTTTGTCCTGGATGGTGTCGAGCTTCTTCAGTGTTGTTGGAGCTGCACTCATCCAAGCAAGTGGAGAGTATTCCATCACACTCCTGAATTGCGCCTTGTAGATGGTGGAAAGGCTTTGGGGAGTCAGGAGGTGAGTCACTCGCCGCGGAATACCCAGCCTCTGACCTGCTCTTGTAGCTACAGTATTTATGTGGCTGGTCCTGTTAAGTTTCTGGTCAATGGTGACCCCCAGGATGTTGATGGTGGGGGATTCGGCGATGGTAATTCCGTTGAATGTCAAGGAGAGGTGGTTAGACTCTCTCTTGTTGGAGATGGTAATTGCCTGGCACTTGTCTGGCGCGAATGTTACTTGCCACTTATGAGCCCAAGCCTGGATGTTGTCCGGGTCTTGCTGCATGCGGGCTCGGACTGCTTGATTATTTGAGGGATTGAGAAAGGAACTGAACACTGTGCAATCATCAGCGAACATCCCCATTTCTGACCTTATGATGGAGGGAAGGTCATTGATGAAGCAGCTGAAGACGGTTGGGCCTAGGACACTGCCCTGAAGAACTTCTGCAGCAATGCCCTGGGGCTGAGATGATTGGCCTCCAACAACCACCACCATCTTCCTTTGTGCTAGCTATGACTCCAGCCACTGGAGAGTTTTCCACCTGATTCCCATTGACTTCAATTTTACTAGGGATCCTTGGTGCCACACTCGGTCAAATGCTGCCTTGATGTCAAGGGCAGTCACTCTCACCTCACCTCTGGAATTCAGCTCTTTTGTCCATGTTTGGACCAAGGCTGTAATGAGGTCTGGAGACGAGTGGTCCTGGCGGAACCCAAACTGAGCATCGGTGAGCAGGTTATTGGTGAGTAAGTGCCGCTTGATAGCACTGTCGATGACACCTTCCATCACTTTGCTGATGATTGAGAGTAGACTGATGGGGCGGTAATTGCCCGGATTGGATTTGTCCTGCTTTTTGTGGACAGGACATACCTGGGCAATTTTCCACATTCTCGGGTAGATGCCAATGTTGTAGCAGTACTGGAACAGCTTGGCTGGAGGCGCAGCTAATTCTGGAGCACAAGTCTTCAGCACGACAGCCGGGGTGTTGTCGGGGCCCATAGCCTTTGCTGTATCCAGTGCACTCAGCCGTTTCTTGATATCACGTGGAGTGAATCGAATTGGCTGAAGACTGGCTTCTGTGATGGTGGGGATATCGGGAGGAGGCTGAGATGGATCATCCACTCGGCACTTCTGGCTGAAGATGGTTGCAAACGCTTCAGCCTTGTCTTTTGCACTCACGTGCTGGACTCTGCCATCTTTGAGGATGGGGATGTTTACAGAGCCTCCTCCTCCCATTAGTTGTTTAATTGTCCACAACCATTCACGACTGGATGTGGCAGGACTGCAGAGCTTTGATCTGATCTGTTGGTTGTGGAATCATTTAGCTCTGTCTATAGCATGTTGCTTCCGCTGTTTAGCATGCATGTAGTCCTGAGTTGTAGCTTTGCCAGGTTGGCAACTCATTTTTAGGTCCGCCTGGTGCTGCTCCTGGCATGCTCTTCCACACTCCTCATTGAACCAGGGTTGATCCCCTGGCTTGTTGGTAATGGTAGAGTGAGGAATATGCCTGGCCATGAGGTTACAGATTGTGCTGGAATACAATTCTGCTGCTGCTGATGGCCCACAGCACCTCATGGATGCCCAGTTTTGAGCTGCTAGATCTGTTCTGAATCTATCCCATTTAGCACGGTGGTAGTGCCATACAACACGTTGGATGGTGTACCTCATTGCGAAGACGGGACTTTGTCTCCATGAGGACTGTGCGGTGGTCACAGACGGAGTAATTACAGGCCAGACAGCCTAACCTCGGTGGTGGGCAAATTATTGGAATCAATTCTGAGGGACAGGATAAACTGTCACTTCGAAAGGCACGGACCAATCAAGGACAGTCAGCACGGGTTTGTTAAGGGGAGGTCGTGTCTGACTAACTTGACTGAATTTTTTGAGGAGCTGACAAGGAGGATTGATGAGGGTAGCGCAATTGATGTAGTCTACATGGATTTTAGCAAGGCTTTTGACAAGGTCCCACATGGCAGATTGGTCAAAGATGTAAAGGCCCATGAGATCCAAGGGAATGTGGCAAAATGAATCCAAAATTGGCTCAGTGGCATGAAGCAAAGGGTAATGGTCGACGGGTGTTTTTGCGGCTGGAAGGCTGTTTCCAGTGGGGTGCCACCGGGCTGGGTACTAGGTCCCTTGCTTTTTGTGGTATACATTAACGATTTGGACTTAAACGTAGGGGGCATGATTAAGAAATTTGCAGATGACACAAAGATAGGCCGTGTGGTTGATAGTGAGGAGGAAAGCTGTAGACTGCAGGAAGATGTCAACAGACTGGTCAGATGGGCAGAAAAGTGGCAAATGGAGTTCAATCCGGAGAAGTGTGAGGTAATGCATTTGGGGAGAGCAAACAAGGCAAGGGAATACACAATAAATGGGAGGATACTGAGAGATGTAGAGGAAGTGAGGGACCTTGGAGTGCATGTCCACAGATCCCTGAAGGACAGGTAGATAAGGTGGTTAAGAAGGCATATGGAATGCTTTCCCTTATTAGCCGAGGCATAGACTATAAAAGCAGGGATGTTATGCTAGAACTGTATAAAACACTAGTTAGATCACAGCTTGAGTACTGCGCACAGTTCTGGTCACCACATTACAGAAAGGATATAATTGCACTGGAGAGGGTGCAGAGGAGATTTACGAGAACATTGCCAGGACTGGAGAATTTTAGCTATGATGGCAGATTGGATTGGCTGGGGTTGTTTTCCTTGGAACAGAGTAGGCTGAGGGGTGATTTGATTGAGGTGTACAAAATTATGAGGGACCTAGATAGAGTGGATAGGAAGGACCTATTTCCCTTAGCAGAGGGGTCAATAACCAGGAGGCATAGATTTAAAGTGATTGGTAGAAGGATTAGAGTGGAAATGAGGAAAAGTTTTTTCACCCAGAGGGTGGTGGGGGTCTGGAACTCACTGCTTGAGAGGGTGGTAGAGGCAGAAACCCTCAACTCATTTAAAAAATACCTGGATGTGCACCTGAAGAGCCGTGATCTGCAGGGCTGCGGACCAAAGGCCGGAAAGTGGGATTCGGCACGGACACGATGGGCCGAATGGTCTCCTTCTGTGCCATAATTTTCTATGATTCTGACCAAAAGGTGACATGAGGAAAAACTTTTTTAAGCAGTGAGTAATTATGATCTGGAATGCGCTGCCTGAAAGGGTAATGGAAGCAGACCCGATCATGGCTTTCAAAAAGGAATTGGATAAATACTTGAAGGGATTGCTCTTACAAAGAACAACAAGGGCTCGATGGCCTCCTTCTGTGCTGTAACCATTCTATGATTCTAATGCTATAATGCAATAAAGCAGCATGTATCATTTCTTTGCAAAAATCATGACAACTGACCCCATTAATGATCTGCAAAGCTTCACAGAAAACTCTTTAGCTACAACGCTGAGGAAAACTCAAAAGCCAAACTATACAAGCAAACCCAAATGAGAAGTATGATTCAGGGCTGAAAGTAAACATGTGAGGATCAGAAAATTCACAGTTTAAGACATCTACTGAATTCCGTCTAAGTCACAGCCATCATTGTTTATTCATAACGTGTTAAGAACAAGCCGCATCATATAGTCAAGTAAAAATTCAAAAAGTAGATCGAATCACCCCAGCTTACATCACATGGTCGGAGTCCATGCAATTAAATGGAGGCTGCACAATGGATAGTCAAAAAAAAAGAGCTTCCCAATGACTCAGTGGTCAACTGCATTGTCATAGAGTCATAGAGTTATACAGCACGGATAGAGGCCCTTCGGCCCATCGTGTCCGCGCCGGCCATCAGCCCTGTCTACTCTCATCCCATATTCCAGCATTTGGTCCGTAGCCTTGTATGCTATGGCATTTCAAGTGCTCATCCAAATGCTTCTTGAATGTTGTGAGGGTTCCTGCCTCCACAACCCTTTCAGGCAGTGAGTTCCAGACTCCAACCACCCTCTGGGTGAAAAAGTTCTTTCTCAAATCCCCTCTAAACCTCCCGCCTTTTACCTTGAATCTATGTCCCCTTGTTATAGTACCCTCAACGAAGGGAAAAAGCTCCTTAGTATCCATCCTATCTGTGCCCCTCATAATTTTGTACACCTCAATCATGTCCCCCCTCAGCCTCCTCTGCTCCAAGGAAAACAAACCCAATCTTCCCAGTCTCTCTTCATAGCTGAAGCGCTCCAGCCCTGGTAACATCCTGGTGAATCTCCTCTGCACCCTCTCCAAAGGTTATATGGCATTGAGTCTTGCTGACTGGGAAGGTCCCAGGTTCCTCGTCTGCGATGGTCCACCAACACCTTAGCTTTAAAATACTTAACCTCGTGTTCAAATCCCTCCATGGCCTCGCCCCTCCCGATCTCTGTAATCTCCTTCAACCCTACAACCATCCAAGATCTCTGTGTTCCTCCAATTCTGGCCTTTTGCGCATTCCCACTCCCTTCGCCCCCACCATTGGCGGCCGTGCCTTCAACCGTCTAGGCCCTGAGCTCTGGAATTCCCTCCCCAAAACTCTGCCTCTCCTCCATTAAGAGGCTGCTTAAAACCTACTTCTTTGACCAAGCATTTGGTCACCCGTCCTACTGTCTCCTTCTTTAGCTCGGTGTCAATCTTTGTCTGATTACGCTCCTGTGAAGCGCCTTGAGACATTTTACTACGTTAAAGGTGCTGTATAAAGGCAAGTTGTTGTGGTGAGTTAGATGATGTCAGTCAGTGATGATGGCGATAGGCCGATAGCCTGCTGATACATACTGTCTGGGATCCAACATGAAGAATGACTAATTAATTGAGGTACTGTAGGGGTGTTGGAGTTCCTAGAATGTACCGTAGCATGCGGCAGTGGCTTCAGGAGAGAAGGGGAGAAAATGGGGGTGGCGCAAATAAACTGAGTGCTATAAACCAAAAAATCTCGAGCGGTTCAGGTGCTCATAATATTTGCCATACCATAAATGATTTATACAACAAGCCCTTATATCATTCTCGCGACATGCCGAGAAAAGCTGACACAATCTGACACAATTTTGCTCCATTGGCATCACTCTTGCCTATGAGCAGGTTGTGGGTTCGAACCCCACTCTATACTCCAGCACATAATCTGGGCTAACAATTCAAGGCAGTACTGAGGGTGAGATGCATTGTCGGAGGTGCCAAACTTTGGATGAGGCTTTAAACCAGGGCACTATTTGAAGAAGAGCGTGGAGTTCTCCTGGTGTCCTGGCCAACATTCCTCCTTCATTTAAGCACTACCAAAAGCAGATCAGACAACTCATTACCATTTGTGGAACCTCACTATGCAAAATAGCTGCCACATTTGCCCCATAAAAGTGACTGAAATTCAAAAGTAAATTTATTGCACACAAAGCACTTTGGGGTGTCCTGAGAGACACAAGGAGCCGTTACAGGAATGCAAATTTTCTCTTTCTTAAAAATAATATTGTTCTTTGTTATTACTTTGAATATTTTTATCGTGCTCTGATGCTGTGTGGATGTGCAATGGCTCATTTACAAGACAGTAAATCACTGATTAGACCTCAGCTAGAGTATTATATCCAATTCTGGGCACCACCCTTTAGGAAGGATGTCACGGCCTTGGTGAGGGTGTAGAGGAGATTTTCGAGAACGATACCAGGGATGAGGGTCTTCAGTTATGTGGAGAGACGAGAAAAGCTGGGATTATTCTCCTCAGAGCAGAAAAGGTTATGGGGAGATTCAATAGAGGTGTTCACAATTATGAAAGGTTTTGATAGAGTAGAAAAGGAGAAATTGTTTCCACTGGCAGGAGGGTCAATAACCAGAGGACATAGATTTAAAATAACTGGCAAAAATGACAGGGGGAGATGAGGAGAAATGTTTTTACTCAACGAGTTATGATGATCTGGTATGCACTGCCTGAAAGGGTGGAGGGAGCAGATTCAATAGTAACATTCAAAAAGGAATTGGATGTCTACCTAAAAATTAAAAATTTGCAGAGCTACGGGGAAAGAGCAGGGGGGTAGGATTAATTGGTAGCACTTTCAGAGAGCTGGCACAGGCATGATAGGCCGAATGGCCGCCTTCTGTGCTGTATGATTCTATAACCTCATCAACATGCTCATGAGAGCAAACAAAGGGCCCCAGTTTGGGAACAGACTACATGGACAGCCAAAGTTGAAACTTTAATGACAAAGTCACAATGCAGACAAACAGTGGGAGGAGGCAAAAGGGAGAGTGCAACAGTGGGTATGTTGCAAATTGGTATTTTTTGTTGAATATGCCACCTAAAAATGCAAATTTGCAATATGGAGGGCGAGTGTCCATTAAAAAGAAGTCCAAAGGGCTTGAATTCTGCTGGCAGGGATTGTCGTACAAATGGTAGCCGGGGGTGGTGGGGAGAGGGGAGCCTTGTGCTGGGGGATTTTCCTTCTCTCCACCCATCTGAGCACCTCTTCCCGGGGCCACCGTGTGAAAGCAGTAGTAACTGTCTTGAGGGGTCCCCATGGAGGGAGAGGGCCTTGTAGCGGCCTCCTGTCCCTCCATCCTGTCCCCAATGACTTACTAATTGAAAGACCCCCGTTTCAGCTGAGGCCTTTGATGGGCCTTGGTTTCGATCTTGGGGGCACCTCAGCCCCTTTAAGGCCCCTCTGGAACCACATCATTGCCAGAGATTCCTCCTTTGCTCTGGCGGGCTTCATCGTGAAGGTGGGGATCCTGCCGGGAGCCCGCCATGCATATCTAATAGGCCCGACTTCCATCTGTTTCTCCACACCCGCCCCAGCCTTGAAAATAGGTCAAGGCTGGGGCGGGTGTGGAGGGACAGATGGAAGTCGGGCCTTGTTGGAGCTCCACCCCAAAGAGGACAATCTCCTCGTAGCTTGTGGTCCATTCCACCATGTATAAAAAGGATTTTGGTTTTGGGATGGTTTGGGTTGCACGTCCAGCCTAAGTGAACCCAACATATTTGTTCTGTGGTTTAAACATACAAATTGTTTTTTTTAATTATATACACCCTAGGGAGTCCTTTAATCTAACGACTAACTTTGGATCCAACTTTTGATTGAATCAAGTCGTTTGTTGCAGGAGATTTGGCTGCTTGAGCAGGCAAAAGTGGGAAGTTTTGAAAGTTTGCACATCAGGCTGTTTATTTTTTTTATTATTTGAACCAAGGAGACCTGTAGAGGAGGCTGAGAGAGCATGGGGGCCGAGGAGGTATAGATTGAATTCAGCATCCTAAAACCCTTGCGGGGTTTAATTTTTGCAACACTTCATTTTCAGCGCTCTCGCCTGTCCAAATAACCAGATGTGTGGTTGCAAGCAGAGACTTAAAAACGTACGGGTTTATTCAGCTGGCAGGCAGTCTGCCACATTGTGAACTCTGTGTTCAACCTCTGATTAGAGTGCTATTGTGCTGGGAAGCTGGGATTGTGCAGAAGAAGCCTTGGGGATCAAGCAAAGTCACCAACTCTGGTTGGACCTATTCCTGGAGGTTTCATCACATGAACTCCTGCCTCCAACCGTCCCACCCCCACACTCCCACCACTGGTCGCCCGACATGCCCACCCTCATGGTGCACCGCCTCCCCATACCAATCGGAAAGTGAACAGACTCTTTGTTACCCGATTGGGTGATTCTTGGCTGTCAGTCACACAGCCTTTTCCCCCACGTTTTATAACTAATAAAAAGTGTTCAAAGATTTTTTTTTTAAAAAGCACAATTTTTTTTATTGCCTCGATGAGTTTTCTCCCGGGTTGGTCTCAGCAGTGTCAGAGAGAATAGTTTTTAATTGCTGGGTTGGCACCCCGAGGATCAAGAGACGAACTACAAATCAGAATGAAGTTGGAGATGGGGGAAAATTTATACAATGGCAGAACCTTTGTCCAAACATAGGCTTTAGAAAAAACAGCATCACTTTGATCCAGGGCTTCAAGATTTCACACTGACAAAAGTGTTCCCACCCCTTCTATTGATGTCTGCACCCAGCCTGGTTAACTGAACCTGAATAAGGACAATGCTATTAAGAAGCAGAGATCTTCAGGTGATTCTGTTTCTTTGCCTGTCAGCTAACAGTGAACTCTGTGCATTTGCTGTGTAATGAGTTCTGGAATTAAATATTCGCCACAAGCAATTAGCAGATAATTATCCAGCTGGTATAGACAGTACTCTTCGAAATGGGACGTGCTGCTACCACCAATAATCCCAAATTAAGGAAATGTGTTTCTCCCATCAACAGTTAACTAAGTATCCGTTCAGAGAGGCAACAAACAGGCTCTGTGGAGTTTAAAGATAATCATCTCATCCACAAACAATCTGAACAGATAAGAACTCAATTCCAGTAAAATGGAAAGAGGTGGAATTGGTGCTTGATCATGACTGAATGGGCAGTGAAGATGACAAGAGAACGATAGGATTCCTTCACTCCATCTCTCAAGTCCATCAGATGATGCTTTTTTCTCGAGTGTTCATTATGCACAGAAATCCACTTCAGTTACATTCCACAAATCAGTTCTGACAAGAGCTCTCATTCACCTGAATAAAGGTTTCAGTTTCCTGGGATTAACCTTCTAACGAGATGAGACAACAACTGCCCCGGCACTGCCCCGTCCAAGACCTCGCTTGGGTGAGATGATTTGTTGCTTTGATTTAAATTACAAATTTTTTCACCTGGTACGAGAGGATTTATTTGCAGAAGCTAAAACAGGCGGCACTTGTCAGAAACCATCAGCTGGAACTAATCAGGGTGAGAACCTCGCATAGGGGTTGGCATAGATGACTGAATGAGTCCTGAAAGAGAAGGAACTCACTTACATATTTCTTACGTTAAATAACGATTATGAATTATTACATAGAATTAACAGCACAGAAACAGGCCATTCGGCCCAACTGGTCTATTCCGGTGTTTATGCTCCACACGAGCCTCCTCCCCCACTACTTCATCTAACCCTATCAGCATATCCTTCTGTTCCTTTCTCCCTCGTGTACAGGATCTGTGTTAACAGAATGGGAATCACCCCACCCCGCTCCTGTCTCCACTCTTAATTGAGAGTGAACTCTCCCCATAATCAAACCCATTTTTTTTCCCTGGACCTCATGCTGATTGTTTCCTGCCAATGCCATTCTGAGCTGGTCACAATATGCGTCATTATCTCACCGTCCTCTCCCTTTGCTATGGGAAGCACCCCTTTCCCCTATAATTGGTACCTGCCCACAGTGAAATGGCTGAGAATGGGACTGTATTTCAGTCTCAAGGGGACTGGAATACAAAGGGGAGGATGATATTTAAAGCTCTGGTTAGACCCCATTTAGAGTACTGCGTTCAGTTCTGGGCACCGCACCTCAGGAAAACATAGAAAATAGGAGCAGGAGTAGGTCATTCGGCCCTTCAAGCCTGCTCCGCCATTCAATGTGATCATTTTTTTTTATTCGTTCATAGGATGTGGGCATCGCTGGCGAGGCCGGCATTTATTGCCCATCCCGCAATGCCCTCGAGAAGGTGGTAGTGAGCCACCTTCTTGAACCGCTGCAGTCCGTGTGGTGAAGGTTCTCCCACAGTGCTGTTAGGGAGTTCCAGGATTTTGACCCAGCGACGATGAAGGAACAGCGATATATTTCCAAGTTGGGATGGTGTGTGACTTGGAGGGGAACGCGCAGGTGGTGTTCTTCCCATGTAACTGCTGCTCTTGTCCTTCTAGGTGGCAGAGGTCAGGGGTTTGGGAGGTGCTGTCGAAGAAGCCTTGGCGAGTTGCTGCAGTGCATCCTGTGGATGGTACACACTGCAGCCACTGTGCGCTGGGCTGCTATGTCCTGGATGGTGTAGAGCTTCTTGAGTGGTGTTGGAGCTGCAATCATCCAGGCAAGTGGAGAGTATTCCATCACACTCCTAACTTGTGCCTTGTAGATAGTGGAAAGGCTTTGGGGAGTCAGGAGGTGAATCACTCGCCACAGAATACCCAGCCTCTGACCTGCTCTTGTAGCCACAGTATTTATATGGCTGGTCCAGTTAAGTTTCTGGTCAATGGTGACCCCCAGGATGTTGATGGTGAGGGATTCGACAATGGTAATGCCGTTAAATATCAAGGGGACGTGGTTAGACTCTCTCTTGTTGGAGATGGTCATTGCCTGGCACTTGTCTGGCACGAATGTTACTTGCCACTTATGAGCCCAAGCCTGGATGTTGTCCAGGACTTGCTGCATGTGGGCAAGGACTGCTTCATTATTTGAGGGGTTGCGAAAGGAACTGAACACTTTGCAATCATCAGCGAACATCCCCATTTCTGATCTTATGATGGAGGGGAGGTCATTGATGAAGCAGCTAAAGATGGTTGGGCCAAGGTCACTGCCCTGAGGAACTCCTGCAGCAATGCCCTGGGGCTGAAATGAATGGCCTCCAACAACCACTACCATCTTCCTTTGTGCTAGGTATGACTCCAGCCACTGGAGAGTTTTCCACCTGATTCCCATTGACTTCAATTTTACTAGGGTTCCTTGGTGCCACACTCGGTCAAATGTTGCCTTCATGTCAAGGGCAGTCACTCTCACCTCACCTCTGGAATTCAGCTCTTTTGTCACGTTTGGACCAAGGCTATAATGAGGTCTGGAGATGAGTGGTCCTGGCGGAACCCAAACTGAGCATCGGTGAGCAGGTTATTGGTGAGTAAGTGCCGCTTGATAGCACTGTCGATGACACCTTCCATCACTTTGCTGATGATTGAGAGTAGACTGATGGGACAGTAATTGGCCGGATTGGATTTGTCCTGCTTTTTGTGGACAGGACATACCTGGGCAATTTTCCACATTGTCAGGTAGATGCCTGTGTTGTAGCTGTACTGGAACAGCTTGGCTAAAGGCGTGACTAGTTCTGGAGCACAAGTCCTACACTACAGCCGGGGTGTTGTCGGGGTCCATAACCTTTGCTGTATCCAGTGCACTCAGTTGTTTCTTGATATCACGTGGAGTGAATCGAATTGGCTGAAGACTGGCTCCTGTGATGGTGGGGATATCGTGGCTGATCGTCTAACTCAATACGATATTCCTGCCCTCTCCCCATACCCCTTGATGCCTTTTGTGTCTAGAAATCTATCTAGCTCCTTCTTAAAAATATTCAGAGACTTGACCTCCACAGCCTCCTGTGGTAGAGAATTCCACAGGTTCACCACCCTCTGAGTGAAGAAATTTCTCCTCATCTCAGTCCTAAATGTCCTACCCCATATCCTGAGACTGTGACCCCTCGTACTGGAACCCAGCCAGGGGAAACATCCTCCCTGCATCCAGCCTGTCTAGCCCTGTCAGAATTTTATATATTTCAATGAGATCCCCTCTCATTCTTCTAAACTCGAGTGAATACAGGCCAAGTTGACCCAATCTCTCCTCATACGACAGTCCTGCCATCCCAGGAATCAGTCTGATGAACCTTCGCTGCACTCCCTCTATGGCAAGTATATCCTTTCTTAGGTAAGGAGACCAAAACTGCACACAATACTCCAGGTGTGGTCTCACCAAGGCCCTGTATAACTGCAGTAAGACATCCTTGCTCTGCACTCAAATCCTCTTGCAATGAAGGCCAACATACCATTTGCCTTCCTAACTACTTGCTGCACCTGCATGTTTGCTTTCAGTGACTGGTGTACAAGGACACCCAGGTCCCTTTGTACATGAACATCGCCCAATCTATCACCATTTAAATAATACGCTGCCTTTCTGTTTTTCCTTCCGAAGTGGATAACTTCACATTTATCCATATTATACTGCATCTGCCATATATTTGCCCACTCACTCAACTTGTCTAAATCGCCTTGAAGCCTCTTTGCATCCTCCTCACAACTCACGATCCCACCTAGTTTTGTGATGTCAGCAAACTTGCAAATATTACATTTGGTGCCCTCATTCAAATCATTGATATATATTGTTAATAGCTGGGGCCCAAGCACCGATCCCTGCGGTACCCCACTAGTTACTGCCTGCAACCCCGAAAAAGACCCATTTATTCCTACTCTCTGTTTCCTGTCTCTTAACCAATTTTCAATCCATGCCAGTATATTACCCCCAATCCCATGTGCTTTAATTTTGCACACTAACCTCTTATGTGGGACTTTATCAAAGGCCTTCTGAAAATCCAAATAAACCACATCCATTGGTTCTCCCTTATCTATTCTACCAGTTACATCCTCAAAAAACTCCAGTAGGTTTGTCAAACATGATTTCCCTTTCATAAATCCATGTTGACTTTGTCTAATCCCAATGATATTTTCTAAGTGCCCTGTTATCACATTCTTTATAACAGACTCTAGCATTTTCCCTACTACTGATGTTAGGCTAACTGGTCTGTAGTTCCCGGTTTTCGCTCTCCCTCCTTTTTTAAATAGTGGGGTTACATTTGCCATCCTCCAATCTGCAGGAACTGTTCCATAAACTATAGAATTTTGGATGATGACAATCAGGAAGGATATATTGGCCTTGAAGAGTGTGCAGCGCAGATTCACCAGAATGATACTGGGGCTAAAATGGTTAAATTATGAGGACAGGTTGTATAAACTATGATTGTATTCCCTTGACTATAGAAGATTAAGGGGTGCAGAAGAGATTTACTGGAATAGTACCAGGGACGTGGGACTTCAGTTATGTGGAGAGATTGGAGGGATAGAACAGAGAAGGTTAAGGAGAGATTTGATAGAGGTGTTCAAAATCAAGAACGGTTTTGATAAGAGTAAATAAGGAGAAACTGTTTCTGTTGGCAGAAGGTTTGGTAATCAGAGGACACAGATTTAAGGTGATCAGCAAAAGAGCCAGAGGCGACATGAGGAAATTTATTTTAAGCAGAGAGTTAGAATGATCTGGAATGCACTGCCTGAAAGGGTGGTGGAAGCAGATTCAATAGTAACTCAAAAGAGAATTAGATAAATACTTGAAGGGAAAAAAATTACAGGGCTATGGGGAAAGAGCAGGGGAATGGAGCTAATTGGATAGCTCTTTCAAAGAGCTGGCACAGGCACAATGCGCCGAATGGCCTCCTCCTGTGCTGTACCTACTATGATACCATGATCTAATTGAGGTGTTTAAGATGATTAATGGAGTTGATAGGGTAGATAGAGAGAAACTATTTCCTCTGGTGGGGGAGTCCAGAACAAGGGGGCATAACCTTAAAATTAGAGCTAGGTGATTAGTGGTGATGTCAGGAAGCACTTCTTCACACAAAGGGTGGTGGAAATCTAGAACTCTCTCCCCCAAAAAGCTCCAGAGGCTGGGGGTCAATTGCAAATTTCAAAACTGAGATTGATAGATTTTTGTTAGGCATTAAGGGATACAGAGCAAAGGCAGGTAAATGGAGTTCAGATACAGAGCAGCCATGATCTAATTGAATGGCAGAACAGGCTCGAGGGACTGAATAGCCTACTCCTGTTCCTATGTTCCTGAGCCAGTAGATTTAACGATTATACTTACGTTCTGCGCTGCCACTTTTACTTTAACTATTTTACTAAACAGCACGTCTCATGAGATTAGGAATCTTCTTTTAAAATTGAACCAGCTACAGAGAATGATGACTAGCTTCAGCAATCCTTTTGGTTTGCCATTGCTATTTTTGTATATTGGTGATATCACCATAAAAACTTGCTTGGATGGGTTGCAAATGCCTGGAAGCTGATTTGATACTGGTCGAGATGTTTAGCAATTAATGTGGCAAGCTTCGATGGTGCTGTTATTTCAATTACATTTAACAGTTCGGCCTCTTCACACTATTTCAAAGTCACTTATCTCAGGTATTCTCTGAGCCAAGATACATAAAGAACAGGCATTTCAAATGTCGGAAATAAAATGACTGCATATTAGATCATGCAATCTTGTCAAGTTAAAACAAAACTACGAATGTTAAGCTGTGTTTCTCTTTCAGATGTTGTCCGACCTGCTGTGCACTTTCAACATCATCTGTTTTATATACTACAGAAACTCATAATAATAGAGCTCCTTTAATGAAGGAAAATGTCTCAAGCTGCTTTACAGAGGAGAAAAGGAGCAGGTGCTGAGCCTTTGTGGGAAGGACAGGAGGCAAGCTTTGTCAAAGAAGAGAAGAACTTGCATTTATGTAGCGCCTTTCACACCCTCAGGATGTCCCAAAGTGCTTTACAGCCAATTACGTACTTTTTGAAGTGTAGTCACTGTTGTAATGTAGGAAATGTGGCAGCCAATTTGCACACAGCAAGCTCCCACAAACAGCAATGATAATTTGTTGATTGTGGGATAAATAGTGGCCAGGATACTGGGGAGAACTCCCCTGCTCCTCTTCAAATAGTGCCATGGAATCTTTCACATCCACCTGTAAGGACAGACGGGGCCTCGGTTTAACGTCTCATCTGAAAGACGGTACCTCCAGCAGTGCAGCACTCCCTCAGTATTGCACTGAAGTGTCAGCTTGGATTACGTGCTCCAGTCTCGAGAGTGAGACTTGAACGCACAACCTTCTGACTCAGAGGTGAGAGTGCTACTAACTGAGCCACAGCTGACACCCTGACAAATAAGTTTTAACAATGGAGTTGTAATGGAGAGGCAGAAGAACTTGGGTAGACAAGAGTTGCAGAGTAGGGCTGAGGAAGCTGAAGCCTCTGTTACTGAAGGTGAAGTAGGGCGAAGGGAATGCATGGAGGCCAGAGTGGGAGGACTAAACAAATGTGGATTGTTATATAAGGCTGGAAAAAGTTGGTTGGAATGATATAATCCCATCAAGTAGGTGTACAATTTAAAATGTATTTCAATAAAAACTTGGATCAATTTTTTAAAAATTCATTCTTGGGATGTGGGCATTGATGGTATTTATTGCCCAACCCTCGTTGCCCTCAGAAGGTACGGAGGAACATAGGAACAGGAGTAGGCCATTCAGCTCCTTGAGCCTGCTCCACCATTTGATAAGATCATGGCTGATCTGTGATCTAACTCCACATACCGGCCTTTGGCCCATATCCCTTAATACCTTTAGTTGCCAAAAAGCTATCGATCTCACATTTAAATTTAGCAATTGAGCCAGCACCATGCATGTAGAAATGTTTTCTAATCTCACCCCTGAAAGGTCTGGCTCTAATTTTTAGACTGTGCCCCCTACTCCTAGAATCCCCAACCAGCGGAAATAGTTTCTCTCAATCCACTCGATCTGTTCCCCTGAATATCTAATAAACTTCGATCAGATCACCCCTTAACCTTCGAAACTCTGGAGAATACAACCCCAGTTTGTGTAATCTCTCCTCGTAACTTAACCCTTGAAGTCCGGGTATCATTCCAATAAACCTACGCTGCACTCCCTCCAAGGCCAATATGTCCTTCCGAAGGTGCGGTGCCCAGAACTGCTCACAGTACTCCAGGTGCAGTCTAACCAGGTTTTTGTACAGCTGCAGCATAACTTCTGCCCCCTTGTACTTCAGTCCTCGAGATATAAAGGCCAGCATTCCATTAGCCTTATTGATTATTTTCTGCACCTGTTCATGACACTTCAATGATCTATGTACCTGAACCCCTAAGTCCCTTTGGACATCCACTGTTTTTAACGTTTTACCATTTAGAAAGTACCCTGTTCTATCCTTTTTTGATCCAAAGTGGATGACCTCACATTTGTCGACATTGAATTCCATTTGCCACAGTTTTGCCCATTCACCTAATCTATCAATACCCCTTTGTAATTTTATGTTTTCATCTACACTGCTTACAATGCCACCAAACTTTGTGTCATCGGCAAACTTAGATATGAGACTTTCTATGCCTTCATCTAAGTCGTTAATAAATATTGTGAATAATTGAGGCCCCAAGACAGATCCCTGCGGGACTCCACTAGTCACATCCTGCCAATGTGAGTACCTACCCATTATCCCTACTCTCTGTTGCCTTTCACTCAGCCAACTTCCTAACCAAGTCCGTACTTTTCCCTCGATTCCATGGGCTTCTATCTTAGCTAACAGTCTCTTATGTGGGACCTTATCAAATGCCTTCTGGAAGTCCATATAAATAACATCCATTGACATTCCCCTGTCCACTACTTTAGTCACCTCTTCAAAAAATTCAATCAGGTTTGTCAGGCACGACCTACCTTTCACAAATCCATGCTGGCTCTCCCTGATTAACTGAAAATTCTCAAGGTGTTCAGTCACCCTATCCTCAATTATAGACTCCAGCATTATCCCCAGCAAATTCAATTAATTAAATAAAAATCTGGAATTAAAATACTAGTATCAGTAATGGTGGCCATGAAACTACCGGATTGTCGTAAAAACCCATCTGGTTCACTAATGTCCTTTAGGGAAGGAAACCTGCTGTCCTTACCCGGTCTGGCCGATATGTGACTCCAGACCCACAGCAATGTGGTTGATTCTTAATTGCCCTCTGAAATGGCCTAGCAAGCCACTCAGTTGTAAAATCTCGCTACGAAAAGTCATAATACGAATAAAACCGGACGGACCACCCGGCATCGGACCACTAGGCACCGGACACGACAACGGCAAAAAACCAAGCCCAGTCGACCCTGCAAAGTCCTCCTCACTAACATCTGGGGACTTGTGCCAAAATTGGGAGAGCTGTCCCACAGACATAGCCATACTCACAGAATCATACCTTTCAGCCAACGTCACAGACTCTTCCATCACCATCCCTGGGTATGTCCTGTCCCACCGGCAGGACAGACCCACCAGAGGTGGCGGGACACTGATATACAGTCAGGAGGGAGTGGCCCTGGGAGTCCTCAACATTGACTCTGGACCCCATGAAATCTCATGGCATCAGGTCAAACATGGGCAAGGAAACCTCCTGCTGATTACCACCAACCGCCCTCCCTCAGCTGATGAATCAGTCCTCCTCCATGTTGAGCACCACTTGAAGGAAGCACTGAGGGTAGCAAGGGCACAAAACGTACTCTGGGTGGGGGACTTCAATGTCCATCACCAAGAGTGGCTCGGTAGCACCACTACTGACCGAGCTGGCCGAGTCCTGAAGGACATAGCTGCCAGACTGGGCCTGCAGCAGCTGGTGAGCGAACCAACACGAGGGAAAAACTTAGTTGACCTCGTCCTCACCAATCTACCTGTCGCAAATGCATCTGTCCATGACAGTATTGGTAGGAGTGACCACCGCACAGTCCCGTCTTCGCACTGAGGATACCATCCAACGTGTTGTGTGGCGCTACCACCGTGCTAAATGGGATAGATTCAGAACAGATCTAGCAGCTCAAAACTGGGCATCCATGAGGCGCTGTGGGTCATCAGCAGCAGCAGAATTGTATTCCAGCACAATCTGTAACCTCATGGCCCGGCATATTCCTCACTCTACCATTACCAACAAGCCAGGGGATCAACCCTGGTTCAATGAGGAGTGTGGAAGAGCATGCCAGGAGCAGCACCAGGCGTACCTAAAAATTAGATGCCAACCTGGTGAAGCTACAACTCAGGACTACATATATGCTAAACAGCGGAAGCAACATGCTATAGACAGAGCGAAGCGATTCCACAACCAACGGATCAGATCAAAGCTCTGCAGTCCTGCCACATCCAGTAGTGAATGGTGGTGGACAATTAAGCAACTAACAGGAGGAGGAGGCTCTGCAAACATCCCCATCCTCAATGATGGCGGAGTCCAGCACATGAGTGCAAAAGACAAGGCTGAAGTGTTTGCAACCATCTTCAGCCAGAAGTGCCGAGTGGATGATCCATCTTGGCCTCCTCCCGATATCCCCACCATCACAGAAGCCAGTCTTCAGCCAATTCGATTCACTCCACGTGATATCAAGAAACGGCTGAGTTCACTGGATACAGCAAAGGCTATGGGCCCCGACAACATCCCGGCTGTAGTGCTGAAGACTTGTGCTCCAGAACTAGCTGAGCCTCTAGCCAAGCTGTTCCAGTAAAGCGACAACACTGGCCTCTACCCGACAATGTGGAAAATTGCCCAGGTATGTCCTGTCCACAAAAAGCAGGACAAATCCAATCTGGCCAATTACCGCCCCATCAGTCTACTTTCAATCATCAGCAAAGTGATGGAAGGCGTCATCGACAGTACTATCAAGCAGCACTTACTCACCAATAACCTGCTCACCGATGCTCAGTTTGGGTTCCGTCAGGACCACTCGGCTCCAGACCTCATTACAGCCTTAGTCCAAACATGGACAAAAGAGCTGAATTCCAGAGGTGAGGTGAGAGTGACTGCCCTTGACATCAAGGCAGCATTTGACCGAGTGTGGCACCAAGGAGCCCTAGTGAAATTGAAGTCAATGGGAATCAGGGGGAAAACTCTCCAGTGGTTGGAGTCCAACCAGCACAAGGAAGATGGTAGTGGTTGTTGGAGGCCAAACTTCTCAGCCCCAGGACATTGCTGCAGGAGTTCCTCAGGGCAGTGTCCAAGGCCCAACCATCTTCAGCTGCTTCATCAATGACCTTCCCTCCATCATAAGGTCAGAAATGGAGATGTTCGCTGTTGATTGCACAGTGTTCAGTTCCATTCGCAACCCCTCAAATAATCAAGCAGTCCTTGCCTGCATGCAGCAAGACCTGGACAACATCCAGGCTTGGGCTCATAAGTGGCAAGTAACATTCGCGCCAGATAAGTGCCAGTCAATGACCATCTCCAACAAGAAAGAGTCTAACCACGTCCCCTTGACATTTAACGGCATTACCATCGTCGAATCCCCCACCATCAACATCCTGGGGGTCACCATTGACCAGAAACTTAACTGGACCAGCCATATAAATACTGTGGCTACAAGAGCAGGTCAGAGGCGGGGTATTCTACGGCGAGTGACTCACCTCCTGACTCCCCAAAGCCTTTCCACCATCTACAAGGCACAAGTCAGGAGTGTGATGGAATACTCTTCACTTGCCTGGATGAGTGCAGCTCCAACAACACTCAAAAAGCTTGACACCATTCAAGATAAAGCAGCCCGCTTGATTGGCACCCCATCCACCACCCTAAACATTCACTCCCTTCACCACTGGCGCACCGTGGCTGCAGTGTGTACCATCCACAGGATGCACTGCAGCAACTCGCCAAGGCTTCTTCGACAGCACCTCCCAAACCCGCGACCTCTACAACCCAGAAGGACAAGAGCAGCAGGCACATGGCAACAACACCACCTGCATGTTCCCCTCCAAGTCACACACTATCCCGACTTGGAAATATATCGCCGTTCCTTCATCGTCGCTGGGTCAAAATCCTGGAACTCCCTTCCCAACAGCATTGTGGGAGAACCGTCACCACACAGACTGCAGTGGTTCAAGAAGGCGGCTCACCACCACCTTCTCAAGGGCAATTAGGGATGGGCAATAAATGCCGGCCTCGCCTGCAACGCCCACATCCCATGAACGAATAATAAAAAAAAAGGTGTTCGGCTAACTGGTCTATAATTCCCTGGTTTCCCTCTCTCTCCTTTCTTAAAAAGCGGAGTGCCATGTGCAATTTTCCAATCTCGAGTGTCAGTTCCTGAATCTAGAGAACTTTGAAAGATTACAGTTAGGGCATCTGCAATGTGCTCACCTATTTCCTTTAAAACCCTGGGATGGAAACCATCTGGTCCTGGGGATTTGTCACTCTTTAGTGCTATAATTTTCTTCATTACTGTTGTTTTACTTATGTTAATTTTATTTAGTCCCTGTCCCCCATTCAATATTAGTTTTCTTGGGATTTCTGGCATGCTATCCACTTTTTCGACTGTAAATACTGATGCAAAGTAATTATTCAACACGTTCGCCATTTCCCCATTGAAGGTAGTGGTGGGCCACCTTCTGGAACTGCCAGTAGTAGTTTGAGACAACTGAGTGGTTTGCTAAGCCTTGTCAGAGGCTAGTTAAGAGTCAACCATGTTGGTGTGGATTCACATATAGGCCAGACGGCAGGTTTCCCTCCCTAAAGAACATTAGTGAGCCAACTGGGTTTTTACAACAATCCAACAACTTCGTGGTCACTTTTTACTGATATCAGTTTTATTTTTTATTTCCAAATTTTTAAAAACGGATTCAAATTCTCAAACTATTACGATGGGATTTGAACTCACGATCTCTGGATTATTAGTCCAGACCTCTGGATTACTCATCCAGTAACATAACCATTGTATGACTGTAGCTATATCCAATGTGTTCAGTGGGCATTTTGTATTTATGAATAATATTTACAGCCATTTATTTTTGTACTAATGCAATTAAGATACCATCCATTAAACATAAATACAAACGCCCAAGAAAAGAATGTAATAAAACCTCAAGGCTCGAGTTGTATTGTTCTATCATTCTCAAAGTAAAACTTGTATCTTAAGTACTCAAGGTATCAGCTGTGGTCGAGTGCTCTCTTAGCTGGAGGCAAAAGATCCCGTGGCACTATATCGAAGAAGAGCAGGGGAGTTCTCCCCATTTCCTGGCCAATATTTATCCCTCAACCAACATTGCTAAACCAGATCATATGGTCATTATCACATTGCTGTTTTTGGGACTTTGTTGTGTGCAAATTGGCTGCCGCGTTTCCCACATTACAACAGTGACTACACTTCAAAAAGTACTTAATTGGCTGTAAAGTGCTTTGGGACGTCCTGAGGTTGTGAAAGGCGCTGTATAAATGCAAGTCCTTTCTTTCTTGCACTGCAATGGGAGTTCGGGGCAGTCAATACAATACGAGATCTATATTTATTAGGTAACTGGTAAGTTTTAATGTTTCAATAAAAATTCTGATTTATTTTGGTATGCCAAGGCAATGGGATGACACAAGGCTCTACCTTACACTATGAAATTCCAGAATTTTCTGTTGTACGTTTTCTTTTTGTTGAGTTTTTCTGATCAGGGCTTTCTGAAGTGTTTCAAGATAGTCTTGATTGTAGCACTGTGATCTTGTACGCAGCAACTGATTATAATTAAGTAAGTACTGATATTTTAAACCGTTACATCAACTATTTCAGCTAAAATAATAAAGAAAAAAGAAAAAGAAAGACAGACTTGCATTTATATAGTGCCTTTCATGACCTCAGGCCATCCCAAGGAGAAAAATCATAGCTGCATTAAAAAAATTATGGGGGTAAATTTGTTTTTTTCCTGATAGTGTAAATGAGGCTATATCGAATTGGACGCCCGTTATACACTTCTCCCGATTTTTGTTTCCTAATGAAAACTGAATACACTATTGCCAAATGTTAAAATTACCCTCTGTGTGGTTTTTTTTCATTTTCTTTAAACACTTTTGCTCATTAGTTCTAAAAATACTGGAGATGGGAACAAAGGCTGTTTGGGCGGAGCGGTTGGAAGCAGGGGGTGTCATGTGATGAAACGCCGAGGAATACGTCCAACCAGAGTTGACAATCCTCGTAGCAATGAGTGGGGCCAAGTTGCGATGGAGGTGTTCAGTTGGGGAGGTACGAGAGACTGGGACAGAGGGGTGGGAGCAGCAGAGAAAGGGCAGAGTGCAGGACAAAGAGGATGAGGGTGGAGAAGCAGGAGAACGTAGGTCTGGGCCAGCAGTCATTTGGTGTGCATAGTGGAGATGGGAGAACAAATAAGAACATAAGAAATAGAAAGAGTACGCCACACGACCCCTTGAGGCTGCTCCGTCATTCACTAAGATCACGGCTGATCTTCTTTCTCAACTCCACTTTCCCGCCCTATCCCCATATCCCTGGACTCCCTTAGAGTCCAAAAATCTAGTGATCTCAGTCTTGAATATAATCAATGACTGAGCACCCACAGCCCTTGGGATAGAGAATTCCAAAGATTCACAACCCTCAGTGAAGAAATTTCTCCTCATCTCAGTCCTAAATGGCTGCCCCCTTAACCTGAGACTATGCCCCTAGTTCTAGACTCTCCAGCCAGGGAAAACAGCTACTCAGCATCTACTCAAGGGCAATTAGGGATGGGCAATAAATGCTGGCCTCGCCAGCGATGCCCACATCCCATGAACGATAAAAAAAAGTGTCAAGCCCTCTCAGAATCTTACATGTTTCAATGAGATCATCTCTCATTCTTCTAAACTCCAGACAGTATAGGCCCATTCTACTCAATCTCTTCTCATAGGACAACCCTCTCATCCCAAGAATCAATTTAGTGAACCTTCGTTGTACTGCCTCTAAGGCAAGTATATCCTTCCTTAGGTAAGGAGACCAAAACTGCATACAGAACTCCAGTTGAGGTCTCACCAAAGCCCTATACAATTGAAGCAAGACTTTCTTATTCTTGTACTCCAACCCCCTTGCAATAAAGGCCAACGTACCATTTGCCTTCCTAATTGCTTGCTGTACCTGTATGTTAACTTTGTATTTTGTGTTTAAGGACACCCAAATCCCTCTGAAGATCAACACTTAAAAGTTTCTCACCATTTAAAAATATTCTGTTTTTCTACTCCTCCTACCAAAGAGAATAACCTCACATTTCCCCACATTATACTCCATCTGCCACCTTCTTGCCCACTCAATTAATCTGTCTGTATCCCTTTGCAGACTCTTTGTAACCTCCTCACAGCTTACTTTCCCACCTAGCTTTGTATCGTCTGCAAACTTGGATAC
Organism: Heptranchias perlo; assembly: GCF_035084215.1. NCBI lineage: Eukaryota > Metazoa > Chordata > Chondrichthyes > Hexanchiformes > Hexanchidae > Heptranchias > Heptranchias perlo. The sequence goes on along the minus strand of NC_090331.1, from coordinate 89,021,992 downwards.
ATTGCACTCAGTCCCTTCATCTAAGTCACTAATATAGATTGTAAATAGCTGAGGCCCAAGCACTGATCCTTACGGCACCCCACTGGTTACAGCCTGCCAACCTGAAAATGACCCGTTTATTCCTATTCTCTGTCTGTTAACCAATCCTCTATCCATGCTAATATATTACCACCATGAGCCCTTATCTTGTGTAACAACTTTTTGTGTAGCACTTTATCAAATGCCTTTTGAAAATCCAAATATACTACATCCACTGGTTCCCCTTTATCTACCCTGCTAGTTACATCCTCAAAAAAACTCTAATAGATTCATCAAATACTATTTCCCTTTCATAAAACCATGTTGACTCCGCCGAATCATATTATGATTTTCTAAGAATCCCGTTACAACGTTCTTAATAATAGATTCCAGCATTTCCCTACTACTGATGTCAGGCTAACTGGCCTTTAGGTCCCTGTTTTCTCTCTCCCTTCTTTCTTGAATAGCCGTGTTACATTTGCTACCTTCCAATCCATTGGGACCATTCTAGATCACAACCAACGCATCCACCATCTCTGCAGCCACTTCTTTTAGAACCTTAGGATGTAGGCCATCGGGTCCAGGGGAATTGTCGGCTTTTAGTCCCATTAATTTCTCCAGTACTTTTTCTTTACTAATATTAATTACTTTAAGTTCCTCACTCTTATTAGCCCCTTGGTTCCCCACTATTTCTGGTATGTTTGTTGTGTCTTCTACTGTGAAGACAGAAACAAAACATTTGTTTAACGTCTCTGCCATTCCTCATTCCCCATTATAATTTCTCCTGTCTCAGCCTCGAAGGGACCCATGTTTACTTTCTCTACTCTCTTCCTTTTTACATACTTATAGAAGCTCTTACAATCTGTTTTTATATTTCTTGCTAAGTTTACTCTCATTCTATTTTCTCCCTCTTTAACAACTTTTTGGTCATCCTTTGCTGGTTTCTAAAATTCTCCCAATCCTCAGGCTTACTACTCCTCTTGGCAACATTATAAACCTCTTCTTTTAATCGAATACTATCCTTAACTTCTTTAGTTAGCCAGGGATGGATCACTTTTCCCGTGGAGTTTTTATTCCCCAATGGAATGTATATTCGCTGAGAATTATGAAATATTTCTTTAAATGTTCGCCATTGCTTATCTACAGTCATATCTTTAAATCTAATTTCCCAAACAACCTTAGCCAACTCGCCCCTCATACCCATGTAATTAGCTTTGTTTAAGTTTAAGACTCTAGTTTCGGACTTAAGTACGTCATTCTCGAACTCAATGTGAAATTCTATCATATTATGATCACTCTGCCCAAGAGGATCCCTTACTATGAGATTACTAATTAACCCTCTCTCATCACGCAAGACAAGATCTAAAATAGCCTGTACCCTGGTTGGTTCCACAACATATTGTTCTAGGAAACTGTCTAAATGCATTCTATGAACTCGTCCTTCAAACTGCTTTTGCCAATTTGATTTGCCCAGTCTATATGATAATTAAAGTCCCCCACGACTGTTGCATTACCCTTGTTACAAGCCCCTCTTATTTCTTGAATACTCTGTCCAACAGTATAACTACTTTTAGGGGGCCTATAAACTATCCCACCAGTGTTTTCTGCCCCTTGTTATTTCTTATCTCCACCCATACTGATTCTACCTCCTGATCTTCCGAGCCAATATCTTTTCTCACTATTGTCTTCATGTCACTCTTTATTATCAGGCTATTCCCCCTCCTTTTTCATTTTGTCTGTCTTTTTGAAAAGTTAAGTACCCTGGAATATTTTGTTACCAACCTTGGTCACCTTGCAACCACATCTCAGTAATGGCTACCAGATCAAACCCATTTATCTCTATTTGTGCCATTAATTTTCTATCTTGTTATGAATGCTTCATGCATTCAGATAAAGCACCTTTAATTTTAACTTTTTACTATTTTTCTCTGCTTTGACCTTATTCACTGATGTACTATTACCGTTAAACTCTCTGTCCCTTCCTGACACACTCCACTTATCTTTACCCAAATCGCTACACTGCTCGATGGCCTCAACTTTTCTCTTTAGATTTATAAATTTATCCTTACCGGAACCTTCCCCCCTCCCCCCTTTTTAAATTTAAAGCCCTATCTACCGCCCTAGTTATTCAGTTCACCAGCACACTGGTCCCAGCCTGGTTTAAGTGGAACCCGTCCCAATGGAACAGCTCCCTCTTTCCCCAGTACTGATGCCAGTGCCCCATGAATCAAAACCCCTGTCTCCCACACCACTCTATGAGCCACGCATTTAACTCTCTGATCTGTTTGTCCCGATGCCAATTTGCATGTGGCTCAGGTAGCAATCCAGAGATTACCACCTTTGAGGTTCTGCTTATTAATTTGGACCCCAGCTCCTCAAACTCCCTCAGCAGAACCTCATTCCTAATTCTACCTATGTTGTTGGTTCCTACGTGGACCACGATAACTGGATCCTCCACCTCATGCTCCAAGTTCTTCTGCAGTCACAAGGAGATATCCTTAACCCTGGTACCGGGCAGGCAACACAGCCTTTGAGACTCACGGTTGCAGCTGCAGAGAACAGTATCTATCCCCCGACTATATTATCCCCTACCACTATCACATTCCTTTTTACTCCCCCCCATTTGAATGGCCTCCTGTACCACGCCGTGGTCAATTTTCCCATAATCTCTGCAGTCTTTGTTCTCATCCAAGCAGGTAGCAAGTACCTCGTACCTGTTGGACAAGGTCAAAGGCTGAGGCTCCTCCACCAATGCATCCTGGGTCCCTTTACCTGCCTGACTCACAGTCACATCCACCTGTCCCTTACCACTGACCAAATCGAAACCACTACTTAACCTAAGGGGTGTGACTGCCTCAAGGTATCCAGATAACTCTCCCCCTCCCTGATGCATTTCAATGTTTGCAGCTCGGACTCCAGCTCAACAACTCTGAACCGAAGTTCCTCGAGTTGCAGACACTTGCTGCAGATGTGCTTGCTCGGGATCTCGCTGGTCTCCACCAACTCCCACATGCTGCAGTTACGACACACCACCTGCTCTGCCATCCCTATCTAACCCTGTTTTATATATTAATAAGAACATAAGAAATAGGAGCAGGAGTAGGCCAATCGGCCCCGCGAGCCTGCTCCGCCATTCAATAAGATCATGGCTGATCTGATCCTAACCTCAAATTTAAATTCATGTCCAATTTCCTGCCCGGTCCCCGTAACCCCTAATTCCCTTTACTTCTAGGAAACTGTCTATTTCTGTTTTAAATTTATTCAATGATGTAGCTTCCTGGGGCAGCAAATTCCACAGACCTACTACCCTCTGAGTGAAGAAGTTTCTCCTCATCTCAGTTTTGAAAGAGCCGCCCCTTATTCTAAGATTATGCCCCCTAGTTCTAGTTTCACCCATCCTTGGGAACATCCTTACCGCATCCACCCGATCAAGCCCCTTCACAATCTTATATGTTTCAATAAGATCGCCTCTCATTCTTCTGAACTCCAATGAGTAGAGTCCCAATCTACTCAACCTCTCCTCATATGTCCGCCCCCTCATCCCCGGGATTAACCGAGTGAACCTTCTTTGTACTGCCTCGAGAGCAAGTATGTCTTTTCTTAAGTATGGACACCAAAACTGCATGCAGTATTCCAGGTGCGGTCTCACCAATACCTTATATAACTGCAGCAATACCTCCCTGTTTTTATATTCTATCCCCCAGCAATAAAAGCCAACATTTCGTTGGCCTTCTTGATCACCTGCTGCACCTGCATACTAACTTTTTGATTTTCTTGCACTAGGACCCCCAGATCCCTTTGTACTGCAGTACTTTCCAGTTTCTCGCCATTAAGATAATAACTTGCTCTCTGATTTTTCCTGCCAAAGTGCATAACCTCACATTTTCCAATATTGTATTGCATCTGCCAAATCTCCACCCAATCACCCAGCCTGTCTATATCCCCTTTTAGGTTTTTTATGTCCTCCTCACTCTCTACTTTCCCTCCCATCTTTGTATCATCTGCAAACTTTGATATATTACACTCGGTCCCCTCCTCCAAATCGTTAATATAGATTGTAAAGAGTTGGGGACCCAGCACCGACCCCTGCGGAACACCACTGGCTACTGGTTGCCAGTCCGAGAATGAACCGTTTATCCCAACTCTCTGCTTCCTGTTAGATAACCAATCCTCCACCCATGCCAGAATATTACCCCCAATCCAGTGATTCTTTATCTTGAGCAATAATCTTTTATGTGGCATCTTGTCGAATGCCTTCTGGAAGTCTAAATACACTACGTCCACTGGTTCCCCTTTATCCACCCTGTACGTTATATCCTCAAAGAACTCGAGCAAATTTGTCAGACATGACTTCCCCTTCGTAAAGCCATGCTGACTTTGTCCTATTAAATTATGTTTATCCAAATGTTCTGCTACGGTCTCCTTAATAATAGACTCCAAAATTTTACCCACCACAGATGTTAGGCTAACTGGTCTATAATTTCCAGCCTTCTGCCTACTACCCTTTTTAAATAAGGGTGTTACATTAGCAGTTTTCCAATCTGCCGGGACCTTTGCCGAGTCCAGAGAATTTTGGAAAATTATTACCAAAGCATCCACAATCCCTACTGCCACTTCCCTCAAGACCCTTGGATGTAAGCCATCAGGTCCAGGGGATTTATCCGCCTTGAGTCCCATTAATTTACTGAGTACCAATTCCTTAGTGATTTTAATCGTATTTAGCTCCTCCCCCTCCTCGAGCCCCCTGTTTGTCCAGTGTTGGGATATTCTTAGTGTCCTCTACCGTAAAGACTGAAACAAAATATTTGTTCAGCATTTTTGCCATCTCCACCATTAATTTCCCGGTCTCATCCTCTAAGGGACCTACGTTTGCCTTAGCCACCCTTATTCTTTTTATATAACTGTAGAAACTCTTGCTATCTGTTTTTATATTTTTTGCTAATTTATTTTCATAATCTATCTTCCCTTTCTTAATCAATCCTTTTGTTACTTTTTGCTGTCTTTTGAAGACTTCCCAATCTTCTATCCTCCCACTCAGCTTGGCTACCTTATATGTCCTTGTTTTTAGTCGGATACTATCCTTAATTTCTTTACTTAGCCACGGATGGCTGTCATTTCTTTTACACCCTTTTTTCCTCAGTGGAGTATATTCTTTTTGAAAGTTGTAAAATAACTCCTTAAATGAACACCACTGCTCATGTACCGTCTTACCATTTAATCTATTTTCCCAGTCCACTTTAATCAATTCCGCTCTCATACCATCATAGTCTCCTTTATTCAAGCTCAGTACGCTTGTTTGAGAACCAACCTTCTCACCCTCTAATTGGATATGGAATGTAACCATGTTACGGTCACTCATTCCAAGGGGATCCTTAACTAGGACATTATTAATTAATCCTGGCTCATTACAAAGGACCAGGTCCAAGGTTGCTTGCCCCCTTGTAGGATCAGTTACGTACTGCTCAAGAAATCCATCCCTAATACACTCAATAAACTCTTCCTCAAGGCTGCCCTGCCCAATTTGATTTGTCCAGTTAATATGATAGTTAAAATCCCCCATAATTGTAGCTGTTCCCTTATTACATGCCCCGACTATTTCCTGATTAATACTTCTTCCAGCAGAGTTGCAACTATTAGGAGGCCTATATACTACGCCCACCAGTGTTTTTTTCCCCTTATTATTCCTTATCTCCACCCAAACTGTTTCATTATCCTGATCCTTTGTCCCAATATCATTTCTCTGTATTACAGTGATTCCTTCCTTTATCAACATAGCCACCCCACCTCCCCTTCCTTCCTGCCTGTCCTTCCTGATTGTTAAATACCCTGGCATATTTAATTCCCAGTCATTGTCACCCTGCAGCCATGTTTCTGTAATGGCCACAAGATCATACCCATACATAGTTATTTGTGCCGTTAACTCGTCCATTTTGTTACGAATGCTGCGTGCATTCAGATAAAGAACTTTCAAATATGTTTTGTGACACTTAGTTCCTGCTTTTTCCTTTTTTAACACTTTACCTTTTACTCCATACCTTCTGTCCCTTCCTGACACGCTTTCCTCTGTCTCCCTGCTCAGGTTCCTAACCCCCTGCCACAGCTTTGATGCTGGGTTAATCGCCTTACGCCTTCTAGTTTTTATTTTATCTGTCGTGCCTAAAGTACACTTTCTTTCCGCTGCTCAACACTTTTCCCTTTCACTTGTTCTTGAACAACCGTTTGTACTATTTGTATTGTAGATTTCCCCAGGGTCTTCCCCTCTCTTGTTGCTCTCAACTTTATTCCCTTCTGACTCCCCGCTCAGGTTCCCATCCCCCTGCCGCTCTAGTTTAAACCTTCCCCAACAGCACTAGCAAACACCCCTGCGAGGACATTGGTCCCGGTCCTGCTCGGGTGTAACCCGTCACGCTTGTACAGGTCCCACCTTCCCCAGAACCGGTCCCAATGTCCCAGGAATCTAGATCCTTCCCTCCTACACCATCCCTGCAGCCACGCATTCATCCTGTCTATTCTCCTGAGATCACTACCTTTGAATTCCTGCTTTTAAATTTATCTCCTAACTACTTAAATTCACCTTGCAGGACCTCATCCCTTTTTTTAACCTATGTCGTTGGTACCAATATGGACCACGACTACTGGCTGTTCAACCTCCCCCTCCAGAATGCCCTGCAGCCGCTCCGTGACATCCCTGACTTTAATTACTTAAAGTTTTTATTCACTCGATATTTTTAGTTTTATTAACTAATTAGTTTATCTAGTTTCAGTTATTAATTTAATAAAGTAATAGCAAGTTATAATTTCCCAGTTCTTTGTTTAAACCACTGTCCTAGCTTGGAGAGCAAAAAAATGGTAATACTCACCACCAATCACCTATCTGCTGTCCTGTGACGTCACGCTTTGATTATTCTTTTATTTGTTTTTTTTTGTTTTTGATTTCACCCTTTTATAGGGAGTGGTTCCTAGGCCTCCCGCTCAGGTCCGCTCTCTCGCGCTACTGTTTTAAGTATTGGCGGGCTTTTTAACAATGACGGGCATCGCAAAAAGCTTGGTCCAAATATCACCAAGACTCAACACGCTTTCCACCCAGAGTCACTGGCTAGTGATCAGGGAACCCAGGCTGAGTTACCTTCTCTAGCCCAGGAGAGCAGAGGCCAATGGCAACGCTGCCCAGTGAAATCAGGTAGCTCAGCACAGAGCAGAGCTTGGTACCTCCTGGTCTTGATACATTGGGCAGTGTCTGCACTCATCAGACCATTGAAGGAGATTATTACACAAATTCTGATGTACGAGAACAAGGGGGGAAAAATAGCTTCCGTGAAAAACATGCTCAAGGCATAATTTCCACTAAGTGACTGTTTAATTATGATACTTTAAAAAGAAACTAAAATCCAGCACTGAAGTCATTCATTACATTACAATATTCCATTTACAGTAACTCCTGAGAAGGTTTCTTAGCTATGGTTAGTACACATTTATTTAGGACACTTGGCTAGATTGTTGCCCTGCCTGCTGCAATTATAGGCAACTGATGTCACTGAGGGCTTGCAGTTGCTCGGACAACCCTTCCCCATCTTCTCACAACATTGGTTTCATTGATCAGGCAGGGGAGGCAAACTTTACATTGGAATGTGGAGTCCGCATAATTTACACACTATTATTGGCAAGAAGAGAGTAACAGTGGGAAGTCACCAGGAGGCTTAAATAAGTGACTACAGACAAGCTGACCAGAAGCATTGCAGAAACGCTCACACTGATTACATGTGTTGGAACAGTAAGCAATGTAATAAACAGAATGACTTCACTGTTGGGAGATTAGTTCTGTTTAATACTGTGCTGAATGATTTGCGGTGGGGATGATGGGGTCGGCTGCAGCATTAAAAAAGAACTCGCATTTATATACCGCCTTTCACGACCTCAGGACATCCCAAAGCGTTTTACAGCCAATTAAGTACTTTTTGAAGTGTCGTCACTGTTGTAATGTAGGAAATGTGACAGCCAGTTTATGCACAGCAAGGTCCCACAAACAGCAATGTGATAATGACCAGATAATCTGTGTTTAGGCATTGGTTGAGGGATAAAACTGGGACTGGGATGATCTGATTTTCCAGGTAACAGGGAACAGTTGTATTTGATCTGAGGATTCCGCAGGATGAGGGGCTTGTATTCAGGCTTCTGTTAATCCTCTGAACCCTGCCACTAGCCGGGTGTGTGAATGTGGCCTGATGAGTTTCCCTCGGGCTTTCCTTCCCTTCCAATCCGGGCACTCAGCTTCTGCTTGGCTGAGAACAAGAACTCAGGATGTGAGGAATTGCAGGTACAAATCCAATTCCTACCAACTCAACACACAACTCTTGGCATAATTTTCCACCAAAATTCTCCCCACTCGCATCGGGATATTGAATTCTTGCTGGGCTACAGTTCCACAGGCATTAGTGATGTTCTGGTACTTCCGTCAACTGGCCATTCTTCATTTGTGGGACTGCATAGAAAGTGTCGTCAAGTTATACTTCCATATATGGCATCACTGCTGAGCCTGATCCTGTCTGCACCTGACTTCCACACGCACGGTGTCCGCCGTGGCTCAGTGGGGCAGCACTCTCACCTCTGAGTCAGAAGGTTGTGAGTTCAAGTCACGCTCCAGAGACTTGAGCACAAAATCTAGGCTGACTCTCCAGTGCAGTACTGAGGGAGTGCTGCCCTGACGGAGATGCCATCTTTCGGATGAGACATTAAACTGAGGCCCCGTCTGCCCTCTCGGGGACGTAAAATATCTCATGGCACCATTCAAAGAGGAGCTGGGGAGTTCCGGCCAATATTTATCCCTCAACCAACATAATTAAAACAGGTCATTATCATATTGCTGTGTGCGGGACCTTGCTGTGTGCAAATTGGCTGCCGCATTTCTTACATTACAACAGCGACTTCACTTCAAGAAGTGATTGCAAAGCACTTTGGAACGTCCTGAGGTCATAAAAGGCGCTACACAAATGCAAGACTTTCTTTTCTTTTCTCTTGCACTTTCCATATGGATTGCTGGACAGAGATCAGGAGCAGAAACCTTGGCAAACCTTTCCTTCCCTAACCCAGGGCACAGAGGTCAATTGTAACGGCTCTCAGCTGAGGTCAGCTAACTCAGCAGAGACCTGAGATCGAAGCCAAGACATGTCTGGTCTGCACTGACACAGGTGCACATTGCCTCAACCAGTTGTGCCATCCAGAAGTCCCAATTCATGGTAGATTTTTGAAATACAGCACATTGTTATTTTTTAAGTAGAGAGATCCTCCAAAAGAGTTAAAAGCAAACCTAATAATGGAGATATCTTAAAGGAAATATCTTACTTAGCTGCAAGCTTTAATAAGGTTACTAAGTAATTCATCTTTGGTTAATGCAGCCTTTCATTTCCTGTTACCAGCATGGCTGTATTCTTAAAATTTAGTGAAGTTTACTTTTGCACTGATAAGCATGTTGCTAGGCAGCAGAAAACCCAGTGTCTTGAGAAGCTGAGGCAATGCTTTTTTTTCTTCCCGGGGAGGCTATTTAATTGCCTTGATGGGAAACAAATGACAAGGTTACTCAGGAGTATAGAAAGCCACTTCAGGCACAGAAACATGGCTCAGTCCACAGTGCCAGATGAAGGATCACACTCTCCATCTCTCTTAAATGAACCATGATAAATCTGTAAAAGGCACTCCAGCCAGAGATGTGCTGAATTTCCCAGTAATTTGTCCACTTCACAATCCTGAATGATTAGTAGCACTCCCTCAACTTAAGTCCATGCCTATTGCATTACAGAAATGGCTAGTGATTTCTGGAAGAAAAGAAATGCATTGACCAACACCCACCTCCCTTCATTATTACCAGAAAGATGCACACTCGCTCCACACTAGGGTTGCCAACCCTCCAGGAATTCCTGGAGACACCAGGAAGTGAAGATTAATCTCCAGAACATTGCTGGGAGCAAAAGCCCGGGAGAAAAATCATAGGGGCATTAAAAAAAAATTATTTCAACACCTTTGTTTATTATTTAAAAAATGATGGAGTTGGGAAAGAAAAGGAAGTTTGACTGACATTCCAGAATCATCCAATCAGGTAATGAAGAGTCTGTTCACTTTTCAATTGGTATGGGAAGGCCGTGAGGATGGACATGTTGGATGACCAATGGCGGGAGTGTGGGGCGGGGCAGCTGGACAGAGGAGGTCATGTGATGAAACCTCCAGGAATGTGTCTACCTCGAGTTGGCAACCTGACTGAACATTACCGAACAAATGTCATGCCGCAAAATATTTTTTAAAAAATATAACTGTTGATATCAATTTAAATTCTGCTCTTCCCCCCTCGCTCCTTTCTTTAAACAAAAAGATAATACTATCAATCAGCCGTCTTACATTTAGTCAAGGAACAAGCTCAAATGTTGGTCCAAAAGTTGAGGTCTATCATGAAGTTGATAATCCCATGAGAGATTACTGACCCAATATGTGATTTTTGCAATTTAGGGCAGATTTTGGACATAAATGACTTGAGCGGATTATGGCCAATCTGCCAGAGATCATGAAGCTTCATTCCAAATTAGTTATGTCCTCGTTTGTTTTTTTTAGATTTGTATTTTGTACACTGGGTGCCGGCATGGAGAACTCCCAGTTTGTTCATATCATGAGTTAGTTGCAGATTATAGCTCTCCCTGCTCTACTCTCGCAATATGCCTCAAGCCCAGCCTAAAAAGAGCAACCCCCTAAAGCACCCATGCCAATGTCAGGCATGGCTCAGTGGTAGCACTCTCGCCTCTGAGTCAGAAGGTTGTGAGTTCAAGTCCCACTTCAGGGACTTGAGCACAAAATCTAGGCTGACACTCCCAGTGCAGCCATGAGGGAGTGCTGCATTGTCGGAGGTGCCGTCTTTCGGATGAGATGTTAAACCAAGGCCCCGACTGCCCTCTCAGGTGGATGTAGAAGATCCCATGGCACTATTTTGAAAGAAGTGCAGGGGAGTTCTCCCGGGTGTCCTGGCCAATATTTATCCTTCAACCAACACCACTAAAATGCAGATTTTCTGGACATTATCATATTGCTGTTTGTGGAACCTTGCTGAGCGCAAATTGGCTGCTGCGTTTCCTACAGTACAACAGTGACTACACTTTAAAAGTGTTTCATCTGGTTGTAAAGCGCTTTGGGATGTCCAGAAGTAGTGAAAGGCACTGTATAAATGCAAGTTATTTCTTTCTTTCTTTGCATTTTCCACACCAACCTTTTGAATCCAACCTGCCAATTTAGATACTGCCACATTGTACCGATAAAGCCACATATGCCCGACACTGATGTTCCGCTCTAATTACTCAGCAAAAAGAGTTGAAAATTGCAATTCTACTTTTGATAACTTCTTCTAACTGCTGTACAATTTTTAATGCCTCTGGAATGGGAAATATTGCTGCAAGAAAGTGGTGTTTCTTCAAAAAAAAAACTTGATTTCCTAAGAACAGGAAAAGGTCGTTAGGCCCATTCCTTTTTCATAGATCAACCCTTTTCATCACATCACACTACCCCTTCCCAGAAATGCATCAAATTTCCTACATAGGAAATCAGGAAATATTGAGCAGGTTGGGGCTCTTTTCTCTAGAAAAGAGAAGACTGAGGGGTGACCTCATAGAGGTCTTTAAGATTATGAAATGGTTTGATAGTGTAGACGTAGAGAAGATGTTTTAACTTGTGGGTGAATCCAAAACTAGGGGCCATAAATATAAGATAGTCACTAATAAATCCAATTGGGAATTCTGGAGAAACGTCTTTACCCAGAGAGTGGTTAGAATGTGGAACTCGCTACCACAGGGAACAGTTGAGGCGAATAACATAAATACATTTAAGGGAAAGCTAGATAAACATATGAGAGAGAAAGGAATAGAAGGAAATGCTGATAAGGTTAGATGAATATGGATGGGAAGAGGCTTGTGTGGAGCATAAACACCGGCATGGACCAGTTGGGCCAAATAGTCTGTTTCTGTGCTGTAAATTTTATGTAATTCTATGTAGTTTTATTATTATTTGTGTGAAGAAGATCTGCCTGAATTTCTTTCTTACTCCTAACTTGCCAATTTTTAAACTGGTAGTGCCTGGTATTTCCACCGTTCACTGCAATTAATAAGGTTCCTCGATCAGTTTTGTCAGTTCCCTTCATAACCTTGAAAAATTTACTTAGATCATCTTAAGGTCTCCTCTTTTGCAAAGAAAAATAAGCCTGATTTTCTTAAACATTCCTCATTCTGTAAATTTCTGATCCCAGGTTCTTTTGATGGTTACCTCTGACCCCCTTGAGGGCATGAATATTTGTTTCTATTGCTCTCAGGATGTGGGTGACGAAGGCAAGGCCGTATTTATTGTGGCCCAGCTGCCCTGAGGTGGTGGGTGTTGGGCCACCTTTTCACTTCAAAGTGATTGCTTTTACAGCTGAGCAGTTTGTTCAGCCGTTTCACAAAGCATCAAGAGGCACCACGAGGTGTGGAAATAGAGTCACATGTAGGGGTGGCAGGTTCCTTACACTGAAGGAACCAGTTGGTTTCTTAGCGACAATCAGTCAGCTTTCATGGTCATACTTTCTGGTGCCAGCCCACAAATTACCAGATTTATTGGGTTCAATTTCACAACCTACCATCTTGGGATATGAACTCAAGACCTCTGGGTTGCTAGTCCAGTACCATAGCCAGTAATACTGCTGTGTGCATATCCTTCCATTCATAAAGTGACCAGAACTGTAAACACTATTTCAGTTGGGGGGGTCTCAGAAATGCCTCATACAGGATCAACATGGCCTCTTTTGATTTGTATTCTGTTCTTGTGTTAATGCAACCCCACAACTGATTTGCCTTTTTTAATTGCAAGTAAGAATTTTATCGAGCATATCTCCTAGATGTCTTTTATGCTGTATTGCTGTATTCAACACATATGTCCTCTTTCGGTTCTTTGCTCCCTTGCTAATTATTTTACACTAATTGATATTAAATTGCGTCTTTCACTTTTTGATCCCGTTACTTAAAAAAAAAAATCAAAATCCTTATTTAACTTTGTATTGCTCCTATTATTTTGGTATCATCTGAAAACTTGGGAGATTTTGTTTACTACACCAGCATCCAAATCATCAATGCTTATTAAAAATTGCAAGGGGCCCACAATTAATCCTTTAAACACCCTTGTATCTTCTTTCCGGCCCAAAAAGCTCCCATTTACAGGAACCTACTGTTTCCTGTATTTAAGCCAATTTTCCATACATCATCTCCGATGCCTAACTCCTTAGCTTAGCAATTAATTGCCAACATAGAACCACAGAATCAAAAGCTCTCTGAAAATTCCAAGATATTTTCTTTGCATTTCCTATGTCTACTAGGTCATTAATGTTTGCTTAAAAACTCTCAGGTTAATTAAACATGTCCTTCCCTTCCTGAATCCATGCTGACAATTCTTTAATAAAAGTTACACCTCCCCAAGCATTCACGCACTAAAATTCACAAGATTGTTTCAAAGATTTTCCTACAACAGGTGTTAAAACTTACTGGCCTATTGTCTAAAGTTGTGTCCCTGGACCCTTTTTAAATAATCAGGTTACGTTAGCTGTTTTTCAACCTTCAGAAATTTCTCAAATTTGGCAAGTATCTGTTTCACCAATTTCAGATCCCATTTCCTTTAAGACTCCTGAGTGCAAGTTGTCTGGACTCGGCACTTTGTCTATTTTAAGAGCATCTAACCCTTTTCTAATTACATTCAACATTACTTTCATACTGTCTGGCTACTCCTGTGCTATTCCTGGAAATACTTAGGTCACATTCCCTCCTCTTCCTGGATAACAATACTTTTTTTTCTTTATCCCTGGATTCCAGATTCCCACCATCATTTTTCAGTGGATCAATATTTTATTTCACTCTTCGTTGCTGTGTAGATATACTTTTAAAATAAAACCTTTACCTTGGCTAAGTAACAACTATTCATGAATGTTTTGTTGCAGAAATCTCAGGATCGCCTTTGACTTGAGTTCAGCATAGACCACAGATCAAATCTGGTCTATTTGGCTCATTACCACACCAACAGTGTATTTACCCAATGCTACTCATCTGAATGGGTCCCTGCCACACCAACATTGCACTTACCCAATGAACCTTCAGGGACCTACTTCAAAACACTGACAGGAAATAGTTTCCTGGAAATTTTTTTATCATAGAACATTACAAAATAGAGATTAGAAAAATGTGAAGATTACATAGAATTATATAGAATCTACAGCACAGAAACAGACCTTTCGGCCCAACAGGTCCATGCCAGTGTTTATGTTCCACACGGGCCTCCTTCCATTCCAATTACCTATTCCCACGATGCTCCCATGTCCCTCTATTCCCTTCTCCCTCATGTATGCAGCAAATCTCTCCATATACGTTGTCAATGCTATCTATCTGGACTGCACTGCCTGAAAGGGCAGTGGAAGCAGATTCAACAGTAACTTTCAAAAGGAAATTGGATAAATACTTGAAAGGGAGAAATTTTCAGGGCTATGGGGAAAGAGCAGGGGGAGTGGGACTAATTGGATAGCTCTTTCAAAGAGCCAGCACAGGCACGATGGGCCAAATAGCCTCCTTCTGTGCTGTACAGTTCTATGATTCTACTTCAACCATTTCATGTGGCAGCGAGTTCCACATTCTCACCACTCTCTTGTGTAAAAAAATTCTTACTAAATTCTTTATTTGATCTGTTAGTGGCTGTCTTATATTCATGTCCCCTGTTTCAGGACTCACCCACAAGTTTCTCTAGATCTACCCGATCAAACTCCTTCATAATTGTAAAGATTTACACAATAAATCTCAACTCATAGTCTCTGAAAAGACAGCATCAATAAGACAGTCTGGTTTTATTTATCTCTCACTCATCTCATTAGACCTCATGAGAAAGTCTGGGATGAATCCAACTGTAAAGGCATTTTTTGGCATTAAAACAGGCATGGTTTTCTTCATTCTAAAACTGATTGCATTTTGGGACAGAGCTACAGATAGCACAGCGAAGAAGTGGATGGTTCAATTTATGTAGTAAATCTGCACAGAATAATCAAATGCACATACAAACTACTTACATACACTCGAGCCATTCAGAGCTTGGCTAGACCACACTTAGAGTATTGTGCACAGTTCTGGTCTCCATATTATAAAAAAGATATGGAGGCACTGGAGAAGGTGCAAAAAAAATTTATAAGGATGATACCAGAACGGAGAGGATATACCTATCTTAAAGTCTGAAAGACTGGGGCTCTTTCCTCCAGAAAAGAGAAGGCTGAGGGGTGACCTAATAGAGGTCTTTAAAATTATGAAGGGGTTTGGTAAGATAGATGTAGACAAGGTGTTTCCACTTGTGGGGGAGATCAGAACTGGAGGCCATAAATATAAGATAGTCACCAATAAATCCAATAGGGAATTCAGGAGAAAAATCTTTACCTAAAGAGTGGTAAGAATGTGGAACTCGCTACCACAAGAGGTAGTTGAGGTAAATAGCAGACACATTTAAGGGGAAGCTAGATAAACATGAGGGAGAAAGGACATGCTGTTAGGGTTAGATAAAGAAGGGTGGGAGGAGGCTCACGTGAAGCATAAACGCCAGCACAGACCAGGGCTGAATGGCCTGCTTCTGTTCTGTAAATTATAGAATCATAGAATGGTTACAACACAGAAGGAGGTCATTCAGCTCGTCAAGCCTGTACCGGCTCTCTGCAAGAGCAATCCAGCTAGTCCCACTCCCCCGCCCTTTAATTTTTTTTCCTTCAAATACTTATCCAATTCCCTTTTGAAAGCCACGATTGAATCCACCTCCACCAACCTTTCTGGCAGTGCATTCCAGATCATAACCACTCGCTGCTTAAAAAAGCTTTTCCTCATGTCGCCTTTGGTTCTTTTGCTAATTACCTTAAATCTGTGCCCTCTGGTTCTTGACCTTTCCGCTAATGGGAACAGCTTTCTACTCTACTCTACTGTCTAGACCCCTCATGATTTTGAACACCTCTATCAAATCTCCTCTCAACCTTCTCTGCTCTAAGGAGAACAACCCCAGCTTCTCCGGTCTATCCAGGTAACTGAAGTCCGTCATCCCTGGAACCATTCTAGTAAATCTGTCCTGCACCCTCTCTAAGGCCTTCACATCCTTCCTAAAGTGCGGTGCCCAGAACTGGACACAATACACCAGTTGTGGCCAAACCAGTGTTTTATAAAGGTTCACCATAACTTCATTGCTTTTGTATTCTATGCCTCTATTTATAAAGGCCAGGATACTGTATGCTTTTTTAACTGCTTTCTCAACCTGCCCTGCTACCTTCAGCAATTTATGGACATAAACCCCCAGATCTCTCTGTTCCTGCACCCATTTCAGAATTGTACCCTTTAGTTTATATTGCCTCTCTTCATCCTTCCTACCAAAATGTATCACTTCACACTTCTCTGTGTTAAATTTCATCTGCCATGTGTCTGCCCATTCCACCAGCCTGTGTATGTCCTCTTGAAGTCTATCATTATCCTCCTCACTGTTCACCACACCTGCAAGTTTTGTGAGATCTGCAAATTTTGAAATTGTGCCCTGTATACCCAAGTCATTAATATATATCAAGAAATGCAGTGGTCCCAGTACTGACCCCTGGGGAACACCACTGCATAACTTCCTCCAGTCCAACCACTACTGTTTCCTGGCACGTAGCCAATTTCATATCTGTGCTGCCATTGCCCCTTTTATTCCATGGGCTTCAATGCCTTTTGGAAGTCTATATACACATCAACTGCATTGCCCTCATCAAAAAACTCAATCAAGTTAATTTAACACGATTTGCCTTTAACAAATTCGTGCTGGCTTTCCTTAATTAATCCACACTTCTCCAAGTGACTGTTAATTTTGTCGCAGATTATCGTTTCTAAAAGTTTCCTCACCACCAAGGTTTTTTTTATTCATTCATGGGATGTGGGCGTCGCTAGCAAGGTCAGCATTTATTGCCCATCCCTAATGGATAAGGTTAAACTGACTGACCTGTAGTTGCTGGGTTTATCCTTACATCCTTTTTTGAACAAGGGTGTAACATTTGCAATTCTCCAGTCCTCTGGCACCACCCCCCGTATCTAAGGATGATTGGAAGATTATGGCCAGTACCTCTGCAATTTCCACCCTTACTTTCCTATATTCTATGTAATACTACAGATAAGGCACTTTCACACTACAGGAATGCATTCACAAGACACCCAATGCTCCCTCCATAGTATAAAGGCGATACCATTCTGGGAGCCAACAGGAAGTCTCAAAACTATGGGTCTAAGAATGTTCTCTTAGATTAACAGAGCTGGCATCTGTGAAGTACATAGAGGGAGCTAGTCTCCACATTACACAGCAGAGTCCTGCAATGCTACAGAGACCAACTCTTGGTTCCCAGCCGAAAAACAGCACAGCAGTCTTGAAACATGATTTTGGAAAAAGTGCAAAAGTAAAGGCTTTAGGTGTCAACACCTTTTACACCTCACCCTATGGATTCTGGTGAGTATAAATTAATCATACTGCAGAAAGACACCATTTGTACTACTATGCAGGCAGGCAGCCATGGGGTAATTTGTTCATTAGTTAATAAATATGTCCAAGGATATAAGCTCTAAATTGAACTGGATATTTGAACTGAATGTGGCCCAGAAGAGTAGCTAGGAGTTCCACAGAGAGGCAAGACATTGGTTTTCTCCTGTTAAAATTCCCAACTCTCCTACATTGAGTTCCCAAAGTCAACTGACTACTTGGAAGAAGAAACGAGAGACATCTCTAAAATTCTCTCTAAGGGGATAGAGAGAAAAAGAATTATGCAGGACAAGTCAAATTGCTACCCTTCAGTGCCACACTTCCCAGGTTGTGATTTAAGTCCTACACACAACTTCAGTGCACAAACTAGGTTGCACTCAAATAGAATACAGAGGGAATGCTACATCATCAGAAGTGCCATCCTTTGGATGAGACATTACATCAAGGTCCTATCTGCCTGCTCAGGTGGACATTAACGATCCCATGGCACTAGGAGCAACAAAGAGCTCTCCCATTATCCTGACCAACATTCCTCCCTCAACCAAAACCAATAATAAAAAAACAGAACAGCCAGTTATTCATCTCATTGTCTACTTGTGGGATATTTGCCTCCATAACAACAGTCTTTGCACTAAGAAAGTAATTCCTTGTGTGAAGCACTTTGGGATATTTTATCAACCTGATGAAGTGTTATATAAGTGCAAGCTTTTTTTCTTTCTTATCCAGCCAGAGAATAGCACAGACACTGGAAGCAGGATACCCACAATCGTCCTCAGTGAATGAAAAAAAAGTACACAAATAAGAAGGATAAAGTAAAAACACCTGCATCAATCTATATTTCGTCAGTTCAAATAAATTCACATGAATATTAATATACTTCATTTGAACTTGGTGTGGTTTGGCACCAATCACATTGACACCATACTTTGTACAAAACAAAAAGCAGAAACCAGTGCAAATTGCATTAGCTTTAAGGATTTCCATTGTCCTAATTTCATTTGTCTGGATCTAAAACAGATGTCGTTCATCTCTGGTGGGTTATACGATCAAAGCCGTAAGATGGAAAATTAAAGCAACCGAATACATGCAGTTTCTGAAAGTCCAATTGATCGAGTTGACAGAGCAAGAGATGAAGACGACAGTAGAGTGAAAGAGGAAGGGCTTCAATCCTTACTAGATTTTTAATCACAGCTGTTTAGATCACATTTGGGAACCAAGGCTTCTTCCAGCTAAATGTCACCAAACTGCAGCCACCCTCTTTGGCTCCCGCTGACCCCTCCGTCCCACTGACCTCGATCCTTTCTGCATTTTGGGTTGCCCCCTCAGGCTAAGCTCATACGGGCGACACTGCGACCTTCTGCTCAATCCTGAGATCAGCTTCCTCTCCCGCATCCGATAAGTCACCAAGAGCATTTTCTTTCACCCGAGACATTACTTTCCTCTGACCCGCCACTCCCTCTCCGCTATTGAAACTCGTATCTGTGTCTTTATCACCTCAAGGACAGACTTTGCCAATTATTTCTTCACCGCCCTCCCTGCTTCTACCTTCCGTTAACTGCAAGTAGTCCAGGACACTACAGTCAATTTCTTATTTGGTGTCAGCCATGGCTCAGTGGGTGGCACTCTTGAGTGCAAAATCCAGTTTGCACTTCAGTGCAGTACTGAGGTAGTACTGACGGAGGTGTCGTCTTTTGGATAAGACATTAAACTGAGGCCCCGTCTGCCTTCTCAGGTAGACATAAAGGTGCAGGGGAGTTCTCCCCAGTGTTCTGGCCAATACCTATCCCTCAACCAACATCAATAAAACAGACGATCTGGTCTTTTCTCTTATTGCTGTTTGTGGGACCTTGCTGTGCAAATTGGTTGCCGCGTTTCCTACATTACAACAATCACTACACTTCAAAAGTACTTAATTGGCTGTAAAGTGCTTTGGGACATCCTGAGGTTGTGAAAGGCGCTATATAAATGCGAGTTCTTTCTTTCTTTTTACTCGAGAAACACTATAGATATGGAAGTAGTTGTTCCAATTTCTGAACACTGATGCAAAATGTATCACTGCGTGTGCATGCTCTGGAGTTCCCTCCCTAAATCTCTTCGCCTGTTCACCTCTCTCTTCTCCTTTAAAGCACTCCATAAAGCCTACCGTCAGCTGTCCTAATGCCTCCTTCTTTGGCTTGGTGTCAAATTTTATTTGATGATGCTCCTGTGAAGTGCCTTGGGACGTTTTACTACATTAAAGGCACTGTATAAAGGCAAGTTGTTGTTGCATGTACACACGTCAGGTGAGAATAGGACCAGACTCAACTGTGATGCCCATTGTTGCTGAACGGCCTTTCAACACTTGCTGCCTAGGTTCATAAAGGAAGATTGGAAGCAGTGCAACTCTACCCCGGCATGAGTCAGTGCACTTAGCGGAAAAGGGTGAACAACTGGGTCATGGGAGGAAGAAACAAAATGCTGCTACAGTCCTGAAGGAGTTAAACACGCTGTAGTGCAGCTGCCAAGGGCTTTCAGCCTAACCTATGCTCTGTTAAAAGTCTTGAGCTACAAAAAAGGTTAAATATATCCAACTGATTGATAAATGACCTACCACAGTAGCACGTAATTGCCCAGATGCTCCACTGAGTGTCCCGGGGGCTTGGATAAGTTAATTTTGTGAGACCTAAACCCTTTACATTTCCTTTTGTTTTACAGTAGTTGAGAGCCAAAGGCAAGCGATTTTTTTGTACTTTGTCAGCTGGCTGTCTACATGGAAAGGTGATCCATCCAAGTGAAGTGGCATTCCCATCGGCATCCAAATGCTATTACTCAATCAGATTCCATCACTGGTCGCCATTTCAATCTGTCTCATGACCTGCAGAATAGCACATGAAGTGTGCCAGCATATGTAGATAACACATGCACGGCTCACATGCAATGCAGAAGAAAATGCAATTCCACTTGAAGTAATGACCAAAATACTACTGGTTTCACCAGTTAACACGATCTCAGACACGGATTTATACCACAACGTCTCTCAGGTCCTCTTAAGTTACTAACAGGGAAAGAGGGCATGGATTAAAGCCACTTGTCCAAGGGCAGGGTGTTGTTTGCATGTTCACTCACATTGCTACCGATCTATATACGACAACACAAGTACCAGATTAAGTCTCCCGTGCAACTGATGCCTTGTTTTAAATTGCAGAGTAGCTTCCACTAAAAACAAATGCTTCTGGTTCTCTGCTCATTCTGTTAACTCTTGCACTCTCTCAATGCTCTCCTGGCTGGCCTCCCATCATCCAACCTCCGTAAACTTCAGCTCACCCAAAACTCTGCTGCCCGTATCCTAACTCGCACCAAGTCCCATTCACCTATCACCCTTGTGCTCGCTGACCTACACTGGCAACTGGTCTAGCAATGCCTCAAAATGAAAACTCTCATCCGTGTGCTCAAATCCCTCCATGGCCTTGCCCGTCCCTATCTCTGTAACTTCTTCCAGCCCCAACCCTCTGAGAACCCCGCGCTCCTACTATTCTGGCCTCTTGCGCATCCCCGATTTCCTTCACTCCACCATTGGCGGCCGTGACTTCAGCTGTCTAGGCCCAAAGCTCTGGAATTCCCTCCCTAAACCTCTCCATATCTCTAAGTCTCTCTCCTCCTTAAAACCTACCTCTTTGACCAAACCATTCTAATATTTCCATGTGTGGCTCAGTGTCAAATTTTACTTGATAGGACTCCTGTGAAGCACCTTGGGATGTTTTATTATGTTAAAGTCGCTATATAAATGCAAGCTGTTGTTGTGCTGTGGATTTCAGAGCAATAGTGGCAACACAGGAGCAGTTGTTCAAAAGTCACGAACATATCTTCCAAGTACCTGGCCACAAACATTCCTTGTGCAAGGGCAACGACGCAAAGAACAGATTGCTTGTCTGTGCATTCAGATTGAACGCTCAATTCGCCTACTGTCAGAACAAAATGGCAGCACGTGGCACTTATTTAAGTGTCAGCCATGGCTCAGTGAGTAGCACTCCCAACCTCTGAGTCAGGAGGTTTTGGGTTCATGTCCCACTCGAGACTTGAGCAAAAATCTAGGCTGACATTCCAGTGTAGTATTGAGGGAGTGCTGCACTGTTGGAGGTGCCGTCTTTCGGATGAGATGTTAAACCGAGGCCCAGACTGCCCTCTCAGCTGGACGTAAAAGATCCCTTGGCACTATTCGAAAAAGTGCAGGGGAGTTCTCCCCAGTGTCCCGGCCAATGTTTATTACTCACTTTTGTCAATCTGGAAAGTTTACTCTGGAAAATGGCACGAACTGCGTAAGAGCCGCATGTTGAGCGGCGGCAATGTGTTAAACCAATGTAAGAGCAACGATTAATGGGCGCAAATGCAAACAACAAAGTAAAAGAAAAGAAAGACTTTCATTTATACAGCGCCTATTATGACCTCAGGACATCCCAAAGTGCCTTACAGCCAATGAAGTATTTCGAAATGTAGTCACTGTTGTAATTGTAAGAAATGAGTCAGCCAATTTGCACACAAGGTCCCACAAACATCAGTGAGACGGTGACCAGATAATCTGCTTTAGTGGTGCTTATTGAGGGATAAATATTGGCCAGGACATGGAGAGAACTCCCCTGCTCTTCTTCGAAATAGTGCCTTAGGATCTTTTACGTGCACCTAAGAGGGCAGACATGGCCTCAGTTTAACGTCTTATCTGAAAGCACCCCCTCAGTACAGCCTAGATTTTGAGCTCAAGTCCCTGAGGTGAGATTGCTACCAACTGAGCCAAGGCTGACATCGATAATCAAACCCCACCCCCGTCCTTCCTTCTTTCCCCATAAAAATAAACTGAAACGAACAGAGGATAGGTTATATAAAAGGACAGATAATACATTTCAGAGCCACGGGTGGATCTCACTGGGCTTTGTTTTTATGATGCCGAAATTACATCTCAGCCAACAACTAGTTAAAATTACAAAGGATGTGAAGAGTTTGATAGTCAAGATATGAAAAAAAGTACAAGTAACACCACCTACAATGCAAATTTGATCCACACACTAATCTCACTTTAGTATAGAATTGCAATTACATAGAATTTACAGCACAGAAACAGGACATTCGGCCCAATAGGTCTGCGCCAGTGTTTATGTTCCACACAAGCCTCCTCCCACCCTACTTCATCGAACCCTGTCAAAATATCCTTCTATTCCTTACTTCCTTGTGTACTTATTGAGCTTCCCCTTAAATGCAGCTATGTTATTCGCCTCAATCACTCCAGGTGGTAGCAAGTTCCACATTCTCACTAACTTGTCAAACAACTCCTTATTCACTCCAGTAAATCCCAGTGAGCCAAACACTTTCTCTCAACTGCCAATGTGCAGAACTTCCATTTCAGGAACAACACTGAAATAATCCAAGTGTAAAAGGCTCTCAGATTATGTGCGTTTTAATTTCTCACTCACTGTACAGGGTCAGTCTAACGGTCACCTTTCAGATATGCACACACCCCCTTCATTGTGATATTGATAAGAAAATAAATTTCTTGGAACACCAAAAATTATTTTTCAGTATGAACAGCTCATCCCATTAACTGAGAAATGCACACATTTTCTCCCACTAAACATGCTCTTTCTTGTCACTTAACAAAGTTGTGTGCTTAGTAGCCATAACTGTAGTGATAGAAAAATTGGGAGAAATCATGCAATATACTGCCTGACAATGCACGATAGCGCAAAATGCCAATATTGAACAGGAAAGCTCTTTCCGTCCAGACCCGCCCACACGGAAAAAAAATTCTTAAAAAAATTCAAAATGCAGATTGGGCTGCACCACGATTAAATGTGTCAAATATGGGGGCATATTTCCTCTAGGTTATTTGTTAGCAAAGTTTCTAAACACATTTCTGATCTTGCTGCAAGTGGAGAGAGGAAACTTCCCCCACCCACCCTATATGTATCATATGGGCTTTACTCTCAATTTGTGATGGACAGAATCCCATTTATCTTTTGTTCTATGTGTTACAGATAATTGTTTTGTACAATATAAAGTCTTTGATGGGTTTTCTAGGGCAACGGAAAGAATGATCTCCCCCACAGGGAAAGGAAGGAGGCTGCCCATTCTGGCTTTTATTGCATACTTTTTAGACTTTATATAAAAAAACAGGTAATTTTTAAGAAGTACATTGGTGGTCAAATGTGCTATGTCATGAAATAATAAGAAGTTTAGTATCTACTGGTCCCTCACAAAGGGAAGCTCACAATCTCTTGACAGTACCATTAAATCATGCTCCTATTTCTTAAGAGGGAGCAAGAGGGAGTAGGCAAAGCGCATCCAAATGGAGTAGGGGGAAAAAAAATTGGATGCGAGTCACCCTCGGGTGTCAGTGTACCTGCTTGTGGCTTACTACAAAACAGTATTGGTAGAGATCAGGTCTGGATGGAGAGCAGTGGGGGGGGGGGGGCAGACTGATGAGTCAACGTTCTCAGCAATCACTCTGATGAAGTCAAAGTTCCACTCGCAACTGCTGGACAAAAGCCTGTAAATTCTGCATTTTACGATTGGAGCAATGGTCACCAGCTCACGATAGGCAGATGAAAGTACAAATATAGGAGACTAGCTCCATGCATTTACGCTGCTGAAACCGGCAGCTTGATTCTGAACCACATTTTTGTGGGCTTATGCTGCGGTTGATTCTCTGCAGGTCCTGCTACTGGGGATGCCAACCCTCCAGAAGTAAAGATGAGTCTTCTGGACACTACCGCGAGCAACCCAGGATAAAAATCATAGGGGCATTAAAATAAATTGTATGTTTTCTTCATTTTCTTTGAACACTTTCATTCATTCGTTATAAAAATATTGGAGACGGGGTGAAAAAGACTGTTTGGCCAGGCGGGGCGGTTGGAGGCAGGACATATGATGAAACCTCCAGGAATATGTCCAGAGTGGGTGACTTATACTTAAACTTGGCAGTGCAGCCAACGGTGGGAGAACTGGGCATGTGCAGTTGGCCGCCCTCCCCAAAAGTGAAAGCACAGGACCTTAAAGAGAGGTTGCAAATAATAATGTGGGGTCCTTGAACAAAAATCTTCCAGTCACTGTACAAATGATTGAATAAGCTCCACCACTGGTCCAAGCATTACACTTCCTGATGAACTAGTTATCAGGATGCGACTGTACTAAATCAACTTTATTTTCCTTGTATGATTGAGACCAGCCTGTGAAAACAAATGGAGCCAGGGATCAGAGGCCTGGCTACAAAAAAAAATTTACAGCAATTCCTTCAGTGTAGAATGTACATTTGCACAACTATTTATATTAGAGCCGCGAGGGCACTGTTTAAGGTAGGGTTCTGGATTCTGTTCAATGCTTTGAAGCATCAGGTCCCTGTATAACTGGGGTATAGCCCAAGTGATGAAAATCAGTGCACCGGGAAGCGACTGAGATCAGTCAAGTCAAGGTCATAATGAACAGCAGCAGGAGGAGGAGGAGGAGGAGGAGGAGGAGGAAGATTGGTGGGGGGAAGAGAAGGGAAAAACGAGAGAGAGAGAAAACTGGGCCAGAACAGAAGCTTCAAAGTCAAGATTGAAGCTTTGAAAGTGAGCAGAACAAGCAAAACTTTTGAGACTTTACAGGTCTGATTTTTTTTTAAACATGCTCCATATCCTTAAGAACTGCCACTAAATTTTGCAGTCAGATCACAGACACCCGAGCCTTAAATGCAATTAGCACACAGTTAAGTTCAGGCAAAACATTTAAAGAGTAAAAGCCAATTATGCTACAAAGCTAGGAACTTTCTTGAACTTCGAGGCTTTTCCACTGCTGTCAGCCGTGGCTCAGTGGGTAGCCCTCTCGCCTCTGAGTCAGAAGGTTGTGGGTTTAAGTCCCGCTACAGAGACTTGAGCAGAAAATCCAGGCTGACACTCCCAGTGTAGTACTGGGGGAGTGCTGCACTGTCAGAGGTGCTGTCTTTTGGACGAGATCTTAAACCGAGGCCCTGTCTCACGGCACTATTTCCGAGAAGAGCAGAGGAGTTCTCCCCGATGTCCTGGGAATATTTATCCCTCCCATCACTAAAACAGATTATCTGGTCATTATCGCATTGCTGTTTGTGGGACCTTGCTGTGCGCAAATTGGCTGCCGCGTTTCCTACATTACAACAGTGACCAAAAAGTACTTAATTGACTGTAAAGCGCTTTGGGACGTCCTGAGAGCGTGAAAGGTGCTTTATAAATGCAAATCTTTCTTTCTTGCCGCCTCCGTCTGTTGCTGCAGCGGCAGTCCTGCTGTTCCCATTGCGGCACAGGCGGGCTTCCTCTCGGAGAGGGGAATCCCCCTCAAGAACCCATCCTATATGCCAAATAATTCTATTTCCCCCAAATTTACTTCTTTAGTCTCCTGAAGATAATATCCCATGTTTGGGTATGGCTTGTCCACGATTGCTTGCCCAAGTGTTCACTCTTCAGTCTTAGGCCTGGATGGTGAGTATTTACAGACTATTCAAAGTGGGAGGGGCTAGAGATGAGGCAGATTGTGTCCACACAGGTGCATACTTCCAACAGGGATCGCCGGCCGGACAGCCATCGGTAGCGGAGCCCAGCATGGTTCTTCGCCTCTACAACCCCAGGGACGAGAGGACCCTGTGTAAAAACCCCACCACCTGAGATCAGCTAGCTCAATATGAGTAAACATCTACAAAAGAAGAAATTTACTGGGAGGAAACAAGAGATAAAATACATGCAGATAGATAAACAGATGTGAATGCCAATTCTTTGGTGACATTTTGAATTTTCATCTTGTTCTTGAGTCAATTCTTTAAGCACATGCACGAGAAATTGGTCTGGTTTACAAAGCTCTTGGGTGTCACCACCAACATCCAAAGGACAAGTTAATAGTGAAGACACAAAGCATACATGTCAAGTGAACACTATTAGCAGGGATATCCCGATTACCTGTCAGGAGGGGGAGGCCGCTGCTTGTTGATCTTGGCGTACAATCCATCCAGGTTCTCCTGCTCTGCTCCCAAGTCTCGAGGCGGGTTTATCGGGTGCAGCTGTGGGGAAGGAGGCTTGAATCCACCGGGCGGCGTGGGTGGCTCCCGGAAGTGGTTCACCCTGGCATAGTTGGGGTCCATGTCATCGTCTTCAATGTCAGGCACCGAGAGTCCAGTGGACGACGGCAGCTGATCATACCGTTCTCTCGCCTGCCTCTCTCTCAGCTCCTGGTGCTTGGCTTCAATCCTAGAAGTACAGAGGCACATGACATCAAATTAGAGATTAAAAACTAATTTGAAGTCCTACTGTGATGCCCTCGAGACTATCTCAGAGAAGATCTTGATTTTCTGGAGCATGCAAATACTGTCAAGAGCACGCACAATTTCCCTACTTAAATTTACCCTAATCAGTTCACAGCTGTTGAAAATTGAAGCGAAACATGGTATAATGTGGGAAATTTGGAATAATGGGCGCCTAACGTTGTTACACAAGGCAGAAAATCTACCTTATGGTTCAAACAAGGTCCTTCAGTGTTCAAGTGTCAGTTGTGGCTCAGTGGGTCGTGCTCTCGCCTCTGAGTCAGAAGGTTGTTGGTTTTAGTCCCACTCCAGGGACTTGAGCCCAAAATCCAGTCTGACATTCCACTGCAGTACTAAGGGAGTACTACACTGTCGGAGGTGCGTCTTTCGGATGAGACGTTAAACCAAGGCCATGTCTGCCCTCTCAGCTGGACGTAAAAGATCCCATGGCACTATTGGCCAAGCCTCATGGCCAATAATTACCCCTCAAACAACATGAATTTTTAAAAATCTGATCATTATCTCATTGCTGTTTGTGGGACCTTGCTGTGCGCAAATTGGCACTGTGTTTCCTTTTTACAACAGTGACTACACTTTAAAAGTACTTTGGCATGTCCTGAGATCATGAAAGGCACTATATAAATGCAAATTCTCCCTTTCTTTATGATACATTGCTGCCTTGAAACACTTTTTTTTGTTCTTTATACATCCTATAGTAAAAAGATGCCTCCTGGAATAAATCTCTATTCACAGGAGATAACAATCAACACCAACAAGGCAGGCGGGATTGCGGCAGCAAATGAGCCAAAAATCGAGCAGCTGGGCCTTCTGCCTTCTCTCCGCCCTGATCTCCATTTCGCCCGCTGCCCCTTCCCTGCCTGATGTATGTAGATTTTGCTCCGATCTGCCCCTCTTACTGCTGCTCCCTGGGACTATCTAGTGAAAGTTGGCAGTAGGCCCGGGTAGCAGCAGTAGAATCATAGAATGGTTACAGCAAAGAAGGAGGCCATTCGGCCCATCGAGCCCCTTATTTTGTAAAAGGAGGGAGAGGCCCAAGTAGAGGCCTTCTCTCTCATTCAGTCACCATACCCTTATCATTATCCCTGCTGAGGCGTACAAAGCTGGGGGACTTCCTTCATCTTCAAAGCTCTTCCACCCATTCGAGGTCCCTTGCCGCCTCTTGTGCTGCTGCTGCAGTGGCAGTCCTGCTGTAGCAGAGCCTCATTTCCCTCAGCGGCACTGGCGGGCTTCCTCTTGTAGGTGGGAATTCCGCCCGACACCCCCAGGAGCCCACTGTACATGCCAAATGTCCCCTGACCCAAGAAAATGTGTTGCGCTCAGGGCGGAGTTGGAAGGACAAGTAGAAGTCGTGCCCTACCAGCACTCTGCCCCAAAGAGGAGATTCCCACCAGGATGCTTTATTTCACCGTTTGATTTCAGGACCTGCTGTGACCCGTGGGTACAAATTACTTTTCTTTTCTCACCAACCTAGAGTCTGACATGCACAGAAACGCATCGCCACACTTAGGAGTCTCCAAACCAAATTACTGAGAAATCTACGTAAGTAAAGTTTCTATCTTTTTAAAAAAATCATTCTTGGGATGTGGGCATAGCTAGCAGGGCCAGCATTTATTGCCCATCCCTAATTGCCCTCGAGAAGGTGGTGGTGAGCCGCCTTCTTGAACCGCTGCAGTCCGTGTGGTGAAGGTTCTCCCACAGTGCTGTTTGGTAGGGAGTTCCAGGATTTTGACCCAGCGACGATGAAGGAACGGTGATATATCTCCAAGTCAAGATGGTGTGTGACTTGGAGAGGAACTTGGATGTGATGGTGTTCCAATGTGTCTGCTGCCTTTGTTTTTCTAGGTGGTAGAGGGAACGGGTTTGGGAGGTGCTGCCGAAGAAGCCTTGGCAAGTTGCTGCTGTAGATAATACACACTGCAGCCACGGTGTATCGGTGGTAGAGGGAGTGGACGGTTGTGGATGGGCTGCCGATCAAGCAGATTGGCCGACTCATCTGCCCAATATGGAACACACTTACCTAACCTCAAAGACTTTAGGAGCAGGTTAGCAGCAGCCAACGTGTAGGGATCCCCAAGGTCACACAAGGGCACTACTGGAGTTGAACTGGCTACAACAGTGCACTCTACCAGCACAGAGCACTAGTGAACTTCCTGCTGCTTGTTCAGTTCAGACCACGCTATCCATTACATTACCATTTTTTAGGGTGATTTGGAGCCGAGTGAGGAAGAATCTCAGCCTTCAGTGACAGGTTCCATCAATGAGATAGGCTGGCACGGTCAATCGACAGCATTAGAGTACTGCAACATGCCTAGCTCAAGTATCAGATTACCCAGAGGACTGACATGGTTCAAATCCCACCTCCCCAAGGGGGATTAGTCACTAGTTATTAATTTAGACAGCTGGCAACCATGGCATTGAGCTTCCGCTATATGGACAGCAGGTATCAGAAACTCTTCCCAAGCAGCACAACTCAATACAAAATGTGAGCGTCCATTGCCACTATCCTCCTGATCACAAGATGGAGGCACATCATACCCAAGACACTGGTCCACCAGTTGGAGATCTGGAGCCTCTTTGTAGCCTTGTGTTCACGTACCAGCCCCCAGGTAATGTCTTCCAGCAGCTGCTATTTTAAGAGTTTTCTCATCATTTAAGTGACAGTCAACTGCTTGCACCAAAAATGGATGAACCTACACAGGGCAGCTTTGTGACGTGCCAGCCACCTTGATGTTCTGGATGAAGTCCATCACCACAAGCCAGATTTATTTGCCACTCATCACTTAATCCAGGTCCTCTTGTTAAGGGGCTCTGGCAAACAGTTGTGCCTCCAGGAAGCAGACTCCCCTTCCAGTTTGCTAAGTGATGGATCTATGTAGGCTGCAGTTCTACTTCCCTCCAAGTGCTTCCCATTTTGCCACAAACCTATCTGGCAGCTTGGTCCAGGGATCTCACATATGGGCCAAATGAAGCCCTGCTGTGACATGCCTTGGAGCTCCAAACATTGACAGAGAACTGTTCAGATATATGTTTCATATGGCAAATTCTTAAAAAGCACTGGAAGTTGGCTGGTCATTGAAGACACAGACATAGAACTTATAGCACAGAAACAGGCCATTCGACCCAACAGGTCTATGCTGGTGTTTATGCTCCACAGAGACCCCATTCTCAGCACAGTTGTGTCCAAGCCAAAGGTATAATCCATTAGAACCTCCAAGCATCAATTAGAGGTTTACGTACAGAA
This sequence comes from Heptranchias perlo, assembly GCF_035084215.1. NCBI lineage: Eukaryota > Metazoa > Chordata > Chondrichthyes > Hexanchiformes > Hexanchidae > Heptranchias > Heptranchias perlo. Next base: position 88,991,891 of record NC_090331.1, on the reverse strand, counting down.
ATCACTAAAAGCTAGTGGGCAGGTATTAAAAATAATTGAAAAGACTAATGGAATGTTGGCCTTTATCTCAAGAGGTCTGGAATACAAAGGGGTGGAAATTATGTTACAGTTATATAAAGCTCTGGTTAGACCCCATTTAGTGTACTGTGTTCAGTTTTGGCACTGCACCTTAGGAAGGATATATTGGCCTTAGAGGGGGAACAGCCAGAATGATACCAGGGAAAAACAGGTTAAATGATGAGGACAGGTTGCATAGACTCAGCTTGTATTCCCTTGAGTGTAGAAGGTTAAGGGGTAATCAAATTGAGGTGTTTAAAATGATTAAAGGAGTTGATAGGGTAGATAGAGAGAAACTATTCCCTCTGGTGGGGGAGTCCAGAACAAGGAGACATAACTTTAAAATTAGAGCTTGGCCGTTCAGGGGTGATGTCAGGAAGAACTTCTTCACACAAAGGGTAGTGGAAATCTGGAAAACTCTCTCCCAAAAAGCTGTTGAGGCTGGGGGTCAATTGAAAATTTCAAAACTTTGATGTTAGGAAAGGGTAATAAGGGTTACGGAACCAAGGTGGGTGGATGGAGTTAAGATACAGATCATCCATGATCTAACTGAATGGTGGAACAGGGTCGAGGGGGAGAATGGTCTACTCCTGTTCCTATTAATCAACAACTAGCGCAGCCCTTTGTATTTTCCAATCAATACTTTTGATAACCCTTCTAGACCCATGCAAAGACATGTACCTCACTTATGGGCAGCTACTTTTGCACAGGACTACTGCAGACCAACTTGGGTCAGGAATCAGGTTACTACAGAGGGGTCCCTTGGTTTTGAGCTTCCATTGCCAGGCAGGCCACCTTGGAGCCACCTCAACTGCAAACAGACCATTATATTGATTTTGGAGCTGGATTATACATCCTGGATAAAGTCCAGTATGGATTATGTGCAATTAAGTATTTAATCAGTTGCTCCTGGATAATGTGTGAAACAAGATGACAGGATTTTGGCTGCACTACCTACCCTGTCCTTGCATATCATTCAATAGATGATAGAACTGAGAAAAATGGTTCCACATATCCCACCCTCCTAAATTCAGATACACCCGGAAATGTGTAGCCAACTCTTCCCCGTCCCCTCCTAAATGCCCAACTTCTGATGGGATATAGTTCTTGGGTGTTGGCCAGCTATCCAAGTGGTCATTTGTGAGTCTAGGCAGAGAGTGTTGGGAGGCTACTAGACTGAGGAATAGGCCCTGTTCTTAGCTGGCATCTATACCACATGCACTTTCCAACAGCATTAACGATCAGAGGGGGGGCTGATTTTTTTTCTCCCTACCACAAAATAGGAAAGAAAGAACTTGTATTTATATTGTACCTTTCATGACCTCAGGACATCCCAAAGCGCTTAACAGCCAATGAAGTGCTTTTGAAGTGTAGTCACTTGTAATGTCGGAAACAGGGCAGCCAATTTTCACACAGCAAGGTCCCACAAACAGCAATGTGATAATGACCAGATAATTTGTTTTTTTTAAAAAAGTGATGTTGGTTGAGGGATAAATATTGGCCAGAACTTCCCTGCTGTTCCTCGAAACATACCATGGGATCTTCTAGGTCCAATGAGGGAGCTGACGGGCTTCGGTTTAGCGTCTCATCCAAAAAATGGCACCTCTGACAGTGCAGCACTTCCTCAGTACTGCACTAGACTGTCGGCCTGGATTTTGTGCTCAAATCTCTAGTGAGACTTGAACCCACAACCTTCTGACTCAGGAGAGTGTGCTACCAACTAAGCCATGGCAAACTCAAAGCTGAGGCCAATTGTAACTTCCGTAGTGTTGTCTTGGCTCAAATATAACGCAAGTTCAGTGAGACTTGCCTGAATACTGGGCAAATGTGACTTTTCAGGTGGGTTCAGTTCCTGGATAAGCCAGAAACAGCCTGCCTTGTAATGATTTCAATGCATTTTCTCATTAAATCTAAGATTTTAAAAAGTACTGCAGCAGCAGATGAGGCACTACACCATCTCTATATATTAAAAAAATCAAATATTTCAAGAGACAACTATATCACTTTAAAACTTAAATATTTCCTCTCAAGGTTTCTGGTAGCTTTAAGTAATAAAACTTTGTACATAGTGAGGTTTCAAATTAAGTTGATAAGATTGCACATATTTACAGTCAGCTCAATTAAGGTTATGTGCCCTTTGAGGATGTTCTCTCTGGAGCTCCCCCTTCAGGATTGGAAGTTTTGAAGTTTTAAACTCATGAACAAGGGATGAAGAAGAGTTGCAGCAATTACAGTGGATGAGTGGGAGAAAGTTGGGCAAGAGTGAGACTGAGGGTAATGGTCATCAGAAGAGGAAGAGTGTGTGTGAGAAATACTATCAGCAGAGGAAGAGAGATTGAGCAGATAGATGATTGATGTGGGATGAAAAGACAATGCTTTAGAACTTGTGCCAATCAGTCATGGAAAATAAACCTCAAAATTCTTCTATATAAAAGTATTCACTTCTATTCTGCTGTGAACTATTTACCACAAGAAGTCCAAGGAAGGGAATCTTGTTCAGTGACTAACATGTTGCTCTCCATCTTCACAGATCCAAGTATGAGTGATGGTAGACGGCACAAACTGAATTTGCTTTGGCAATCGCAATATGCTCCTTGGCAGATGATTTCAGAGTGCTCAAGTGGCCCAAGTTTACAGCTAGCTTCATTCAACCTTTGGACCGAGAAATTGAAGAATGCAAATTGAAGACCAGCACAATTATCTCATGACTCATTTTGCCCATGAGTAGAAGTTGTACGTGTGGAAATAACCATGTAAGCATGGGGGATTTTCAAACAGCACCCAATGAGAATTTATCTCACACCAACCATGGAGGAGTTAACATTGATGCAGCAGCGCCAATCATTGTCATTGCTTTTCCTTTGCTACATTTTATTTGTTCAGTGGAAGGCTTTCTTTAAAAGAAAAACATTGGTCGGGATTTGTACGACTCTCAAAGTCATAATTCGCTTGCGATTCGGTGACAGCCTCGGCTCAGTGGTAGCACTCTCGCCTCTGAGTCAGAAGATTATGGGTTCAAATTTCACCCGAGGCTAGAGAACAAATATCTAGGCTGACATTCCAGTGCAGTACTGCACCGTTGGTGGTGTGTCTTTCGTATGAAACGTTAAACCGAGGCACCTTCTGTTGTCCTCTAACTCTGGCTTCCATGCATTCCCCTCTCCCTAAGCCAGCTTCAATAGCAGTCTTCAGCCACCTCGGCCTTACTCAAACTCTTGTCTACCTAGCCAAGCTCTTGTGCCTCTCCACTACAACTCGACCCTTAAAACACGTGTCACAGGTGTCAGCCTTGGCTCAGTGGGAGCACGCGCATCTGAGTCAGAAGGATGTGGGTTCAAGTCCCACTCCAGAGACTTGAACACATAATCTAGGGAGCACTGCACTATCGGAGGTGCCGTCGCTCAGATGAGATGTTAAACCGAAGTCCCGTCTGCCCTCTCAGGTGGACGTAAAAGATCTCATGGCACTATTTCGAAGAACGGGGGAGTTCTCCCCAGTGCCCTGGCCAATATTTATCCATCAATCAACATCACTAAAAACAGATTATCTGGTCATCATCTCATTGCTGTTTGTGGGACCTTGCTGGTGCGCAAATTGGCTGCCACGTTTCCTACATTACAACAGTAACTGCACTTCAAAAGTACTTCATTGGCTGTATAAAGCTTTGGGATGTCCTAAAGTCACAAAAGGCGCTATATAAATGCAAGTCTTTCTTTTCATCTCCCTCCTACACCAACCAGAGGCTTGGCTATACATACTCCAAAGACCCCAGCCTCCAGGTACTCGAATAACAGATTTCAGCTACGACAGACTCCACTCAGAACTTAGCCATACCTCAGCCAAAATGATCTCTGTCCCTTACACATTTCAATCAGTGATGCTTGCCCCCATTTACTCAAATAACAGACCCCAGCCCTCACCTACTCTACTCAGAGACCCTAGTCTCCACTGAGTAGTACAACGACCTCTGGCCCAACCTATTCCAATCAAATACTCTGGCCCCATTAGCCATCAGATACTTGACCCCCATCTACTCCAGCTAGATACTACAGATCCCCAAAACAACAATGTAAAAAAAAAGTGTCAATGTCTTTCACAGAAGGTATCTAGAAAAGAGACACAGCCAGAAAAGGAGAGATTAACCTTGGTCGAAGAGATGGGAAGTTATTTACCTCCAAAAAAGGAGAGTGAAGGGTTTATGAAGGGAATTCAAGACAGTTGGATTCAGGTGACTGAAGACTTTTCCACCTACTCCAAACAGAAACCTCTCACACTCTTCCCCCGCCCCCCACCACATGCTCCAGAGAACCTGACCGTCACCCATTCCAATGAACAGAATTACTGCTATTCACCTTAGCAGACTCCCTAAAATAAGAAAAAATGCAGTAACTAAGTTCAAGCCTCTGCTCTCTTCAGGCCTTACATTTCTGAGCAAATAGTAGCCTCAGTGCCCAAATTCAGTAAACTTTCACCCTGCTATTGTCACTAATGGTTAAGTGTCAAAAGAACCACAACTTCATAAAACAACTGACCACAATTATTGAAAACATACTGAAATATTATGAACATGAGAAACTGGAGCACAACATAAAATGTATATAAATTAGAAGAATGACTTCTGAGTTGCTGTAGCTCATCACCGAGCAGACAGATTGTAAATGTAATACAGAACACATTCCATTCCCTGGGATGGTCATCTGTTAATGATCACCCCTACATAGGGTTGCAAAGCACAATAACTTTTAGTTAGTCATTGTTTGAATTCCTGAGCCTCGGAAGAGAGTGTTATTTTTATAGTTGCAACAACAGTCTAACATGAAGCACATGTCAACTGTCAAGAAAGGAAAAACTGACACAAGTGTGCTGACCAAAATATAAAATAAAATTATTCCCCCCAACCAGCAATTTAAAATCCTTTGCCCAACATTTCTCTGGACTTCGAGAAATGGGCCACCGAAATTAATAAAATTAAGTAGAGAGAATGTTTAAGCATCAAAGTATCAATCTAATCTTTCCCAGCTCTACTAGCACCAAAAGTGGCTGACAACTTTCAGACGGAACAAAGTTGCAAGATCAAAGAGAATAAACGCATGATGTTTAGAAACAGGCAAGTGAACAAATAAAAAGTCTGGATGTCTTTTACGAGCACCGCAAACTCATTCCATTCCTCTATGCACGATAAGATTTCATGTTTTACTCCTATTGCTCATACTTGGAATAGCTCTGTTCTTTCTGAAGCACAGATTCATGATTTTGTATGAATTGTAATTGTCATCTTTAAAATTTATCATTTGTGACGTTCTTAACTTTAATACTACAACCATGCCCTACCCTCTCTCCTACGACATGGAACGTCAGGTGGCTCTCTCAAAAAATGCCTTTCTAACTAAAGACAATGATCATGGGGCAGTAGTTTACAGTGACTAAATTAGTCAAATTCTGTTTCTATTCCATGGGATTCTGGGATTGTTACCAGTGTTTTGGAGAATGCATTACCCACTACAATCCATTTTTCCTTGAAAGCTGCAAAGCAGCAGCTCTGACTATAATACATTCATGAAGGTTACATTGCATGCATTTCTAAGCTGTTTATTTTAGAACATCAGTTGAGGTCCCACTGCTATCTAATTTGCATTAACAGTCTAATTATCTAATTTAATTAGAGTAACTGAAGGGTTCTTTATATTCAACATGATTTTCCCAGTTTGCTCCTTTCTTTGTAAGATACTGACTTGTGGTGGGGGCTACTGTTCCAATAGGTACGAGCCGCCCTCTGCTATCTCCCCAGAATACCCGCTCTTTGAGGGTAAGTCCTCTCATCGAGTTGAAGGGGGCTGGTAGCATCACAGATGTTTGCACATGCATATTCTCCAATAGGAGCCACTGGATAGCAATGAGGAGCAGGTACGTGAGCTGCTTTTTCTCTTCCCTAGACTAGGAGGTGCTGAAGATAATTCCAACATTGCTACTGCTACCTTGGGTCAGATTGACATAACTCAGAACAGAATGGGGATGGAATCTGGGACCTTTGTGGTGTGTAGTAGTGAGCCTCTGGAATACATTGCCGGCTGGTGTGGTGGGTGCTGACTCTCCGATAGGGAGCTGGATCGGTTCTTGACTGGGGCAGAGATCACATCATATAGAAAGTAAGTGTCTTTATAGATAAAACTTGGTCCATGTGATCTCCTGGACTGGTTTTGATTGCCTGAGGGGGTTGGAGAGGAATTTTCCAGAGTATTTTTTCCCTTATTGGCCCTGGGTTTTTTCTGTTTTTTGCCTCTCCCAGGAAATTGCATGGCTGCAGTGGGCGGTGGCGGGGGGGGGGGGGGGGCGGCGGGGAGTGGAAAGAAATATTTAGTCACGGTGCTCTAGCTATCATGTGTGTGGGGCAGGCTTGATGGACCAGCTGGTCTTTTCCTGCCCATCAACTTCGTATGGCTCACACCAGGCAATGCTGTTAACAACTAAACAATCGGGGAAACCTGGGTTCAGAATAGGTGGTTTACCCACTAAACCACAGGGGGAAACTTGGTTCCTAATCAGAGTAAGGTGATGATCCTGGTTGCTTATTATTGAGTGGATGGGGGGGGGGGGGGCAGGGATAGATAATTAAAGCAGGTGGAAACAGGTTGACATTCACAGTGTCAAAGAGGCTAATATGGGGGATCCCAGAGTAAGCCAAAAAATCAGGGTTCTAATCGGGGAGGAAACCGATTCCTAATCATGATTGATGGGATCTGCAGTGCCTAATTAGCTACGGGTCACTACTTTAACTCAGAAAAGATGATCAATGAAGCTGAGAGTGTCCATGGGGAAATAAAACGAACTTCTGTGGTTTAATTACCTTTCAGAATGAGAACTACATTGTGAGGGAGGATAAGTGTTTACACTGAACTATTCTTCGACAGCACCTCCCAATATGTACCTTGCAAGATGGACAAGGTACATATTTCATCTATATAAAAGGGGAGGGGGCGATGGAAAGGGGGGAATGATGAAAAGGAGGGCTGCATTCCCTGTCACCTCTCTGGAGCTGTGTCCTGGATACAAATGGAGTCACTGAGCACGCGCCCTTGACATTGATGCACATGCTGGCAGTAGGAGTACCAACATCAGTATGAGATCACCTCATGGCTTGTTCTCATTATATCTTTTAACAATCGTTGGTAATGTACAGTAAAAAAAAACAAAATGTGATAAACCTTTTTTACCAAAGCAAAACCTAAGCGATGCTGTTCACTTATACCGAAACCATTCTTTATTTGGCTGGGGAGCACTTGATGCTGATACTGCACACAAAGAAACAAAAAAGTTCCATCCTTTTGCACTGGCATCCATCATCTTGAACTGCATTAAATATTCAACAAAGAAAAATGTTTCGCAGTTCTAAACTAAAAGAAATTACTTTGGGAGCCAGTAATAAATGTGGTCAGGCTTTTGACAGCAATATTGAAAATAGCTGCTGGTATTTAAATAAAATAATGGAATTCCTAAATACTGACCTTGCAGAATTTATAATGAACTTTGAAATAATAACACACTTCTCAAAATGACTGGAGCATTTTATAGAAAGCGCACTGTGTAGATTTGACAGGCAACAGCTCTGTGGTAGGAGGCTAAAGAAAAACAAATCTTCAACACCCACAGAAAGAAAAAAGGAATGAGTTTCAAAAACAGCTTGAGCTTTGTTTGAACATACTCTGGCACGGTTTCACAGCAGCGATGACGAAGACATCGGTTGGTCAAATTCGAGCTCCTTCCTTAACCGACAATTGAGCTAACGTGCACTTCTGGCTTTGTTTGTATCAAACAAGAAATGCTGACTCTTGCACTCGTGTCAGTGACTCATACGGATAATCTAAACATGCTTGATTCCCTTTTGATCACATCATTCCCTCTCAGTGTGTGAAAAAGGATTTCATGCGGGGGTTGAGATGACCAAGTGTTTACACTGGGCTTTATGTGGTGAAATGTCTGCAGAGCTGTTGCTATCTATATAAAGCGTGCTGCATAAGGAGAACCATGCCAAGTCCAGCTGGTCCTCAATGTCTGGCCTGGGGCATGAGATTGATTGTTGAATTCAAGGCTTGTCCGATAACCTCCTCGTGCCTTAACATGGCGGGTATTTGAAGTTTGATGGTCGTAACAGATGATCTTCCAAATTTTACATGCCATTTTTATTTACCATAACAGAAAGGGCAATGTAGCATTGCACTGTACTTAACAGGCAGTCTGCAGACAAGTGTCCCGATATCTGTACGGAATATTCTGCCTCTCTCCGACATTTTTTTTTAAAAAAGGAAAGGTCTAAAAATTCATTAATTTTACGGAACAGAAAAAGACAATGTGTAATTTTAATTCACAATCATCGCTCTGAGAGACCAATGCAACGCACTTTCCCCTCCCTCTTCCCACTCATCTTCAGCTGATCCTTGCTGGATTGTACCCCACAGTATCTCACCCAAGATAAAATTCATCATGTATGAGCCCAGATGATGTGTGTCATTAGACTATTACCACCATGGGGACATCAAAGTTAAACCCAGTTCTGTCCTCACAATTTACATACAACTTGGGGCAGAGTTTCTGCTTTGGGCGTAATCAGGGAATTGCACCCAAAGTGCGCCTGAAATTGCGCTGGTTAGGTTACAGTTCAAGTTGCTGCTAAAATGTATTCGCATAATCACAAACATTAAATCTTCCATCAGCCAGCGCAATCGGGCAGCGTAATAGAAAGTAATGCTTTTTGTTTCATTGCATTAAAAAATATTCATTGATTTAAGAGTGCTAACCTGGTCCAGTTTTATCAATACAGCTGAAAATGGGTTTATCACAAAAAATAAGCATTTTTAATAAGGAAGGATCCTCCAACTGTGAGTAATCTAATTTTATATTGCTGAAAATGACATAAAGAAAACTAAACTGAACCATTTACTGGTTTCATTTATGTACACTAGTCAGTTTCTTAGCAGATTAAATATTTTTTGATATGTAAAAACTTTTAAAACGTACCTATGAGAATGAAAATGAGTGTAACTTGAAGAGCCTTCCATAACCAGCGCAATTGGCAAAAGCTCACAATGTTGATCTCGGGGTGTGGCCAATCCGGGCGAATGGATTCTTAAAGCAGCATTAAAAGACCACGGAAAACATGAAAGTCAGTGGTTTTGGGCGTAACTCGTGTTTAAAATTGCCTGATCTTTTGCGCTGATTGCGCTGGAATCTGGGCGCAAAACTAGAAGAAATAAGTGGAAACTCTACCTTTTTTTAAAATTTGTTCATGGGATGTGGGCGTTGCTGACAAGGCCAGCATTTATTGCCCATCCCTAATTGCCCTAGAGAAGATGGTGGTGAGCCACCTTCTTGAACCGCTGCAGTCCGTTTGGTGAAGTTTCTCCCACAGTGCTATTGGGTAGGGAGTTTCGGGATTTTGACCCAGTGACGATAAAGGAACGGCGATATATTTCCAAGTCTGGATGGTGTGTGACTTGGAGGGGAACGTGCAGGTGGTGTTCTTCCCATGTGCCTGCTGCCCTTGTCCTTCTAGGTGGTAGAGCTTGCGGGTTTGGGAGGTGCTGTCGAAGAGGCCTTGGCGAGTTGCTGCACTGCATCCTGTAGATGGTACACGCTGAAGCCACGCTGCGCCAGTGGTGAAGGGAGTGAATGTTTAGGGTGGGCTGCTTTGTCCTGGATGGTGTCGAGCTTCTTCAGTGTTGTTGGAGCTGCACTCATCCAAGCAAGTGGAGAGTATTTCATCATACTTCTGACTTGTGCCTTGTAGATGGCGGAAAGGATTTGGGGGGTCAGGAGGTGAGTCACTTGCCACAGAATACCCAGCCTCTGACCTGCTCTTGTAGCCACAGTATTTATATGGCTGGTCCAGTTATGTTTCTAGTCAGTGGTGACCCCCAGGATGTCGATGGTGGGGGATTCGGCGATGGTAATGCCATTGAATGTCAAGGGGAGGTGGTTAGGCTCTCTCTTGTTGGAGATGGTCATTGCCTGGCACTTGTCTGGCGCAAATGTTACTTGCCACTTATCAGCCCAAGACTGGATATTGTCCAGGTCTTGCTGCATGCGGGCAAGGACTGCTTCATTATCTGAGGGGTTGCGAATGGAACTGAACACTGTGCAATCATCAGCGAACATCCCCATTTCTGACCTTATGATGGAGGGAAGGTCATTGATGAAGCAGCTGAAGATGGTTGGGCCAAGGACACTGCCTTGAGGAATTTCTGCAGCAATGTTCTGGGGGTGAGATGATTGGCCTCCAACAACCACTGCCATCTTCCTTTGTGCTAGGTATGACTCCAGCCACTGGAGAGTTTTCCCCGATTCCCATTGACTTCAATTTTACTAGGGTTCCTTGGTGCCACACTCGGTCAAATGCTGCCTTGATGTCAAGGGCAGTCACTCTCACCTCACCTCTGGAATTCAGCTCTTTGGTCCATGGTTGGACCAAGGCTGTAATGAGGTCTGGAGCTGAGTGGTCCTGGCGGAACCCAAACTGAGCATTGGTGAGCACGTTATTGGTGAATAAGTGCTGCTTGATAGCACTGTCGACGACACCTTCCATTACTTTGCTGATGATTGAGTGTAGACTGATGGGGCGGTAATTGGCCGGATTGGATTTGTCCTGCTTTTTGTGGACAGGACATACCTAGGCAATTTTCCACATTGTCGGGTAGATGCCAGTGTTGTAGCTGTACTGGAATAGTTTGGCTAGAGGCGCAGCTAGTTCTGGAGCACAAGTCTTCAGCACGACAGACTGGATGTTATCGGGGCCCATAGCCTTTGCTGTATCCAGTGCACTCAGCCGATTCTTGATATCACGTGGAGAGAATCGAATTGGCTGAAGACTGGCTTCTGTGATGGTGAGGATATCGGGAGGATATACCCACCAAGAGGTTTCACAAGAGATGAAATGGATAGCAAACAATACAAGAGGAGCAGTGACCAAAGGTGTGGTTGAACAGATAGGTTTTGAGGAATGGAAAGAGAGGCAACAAGGTGGGATGAGCTTAGGGAGAGTTGGGCCAAGATGATTGATGACTCTGCCGCTGATGGTGCAGCAGGGGAAGGAAGAAAGACAAAGAGAGAAAGAAAAAAGAAAACGAGAAAGAAAAAGAAATGTGCAGAAAGATGAAAAGAAAGACGTGCATTTATATAGTGCCTTTCACAACCTCAGGATGTCCTAAAGCGCTTTACAGCCAGTGAAGTACTTTTGGAGTGTGATCACTGTTGTAAGGTAGGAAACGCGGCAGCCAATTTGCGCACAGCAAGGTCCCACAAACAGCAATGAGATACTTGATTAGATGATCTGTTTTAGTGATGTTGGTCGAGGGACACTGGGAGAACTCCCCTGCTCTTCTTCAAATAGTGCCATGGGATCTTTTATGTCCACCTGAGAGGGCAGATGGGGCCTCGGTTTAACATCTCATCTGACAGACGGCACCTCCAACAGTGCAGTGCTCCCTAGTTTATGTGTTCAAGTGTCTGGAGTGAGACTTGAACCCACATTCTTCTGACTCAGGTGAGAGTGCTCCCACTGATCCAAGGCTGACTCCTGACAAATGTGAATTAAGAGTCAAGTTGTCGTGGAGAGGCACAAGAGTTTGGGTAGGTGAACAAGAGTTTCAGAGTAAGGTCGAGGTGGCTGAAGACCCTGCTATTGAAGGTGGCGTAGGGAAAGGGGAATGCATGGAAGCCAGAGTTGGACAGCAGAAGGTGCCTTGGTTTAACGTCTCATACAAAAAACACACTACCAACAGTGCAGCACTCCCTCAGCACTGCATTGGAGTGTTAGCCTAGATTTTGCGCTTAAGCCTCTGGAATGGGACCTGAACCCACAACCTATTGACTCAGAGGCGAAAGTGCTACCACTGAGCCACAGTTGACACCTCAGGTCAGAGAGGGATGCACAAGAGCTCAGCATTAAACGACAGCAGCTGGAACATAGGGCTGAAGGAAGTTGCAGAGTTAGGGATTGGAGGGGCCATAGACAGATTTGTAAGTAAGGGTGAGGATTTTGCATTTGATGTGTTGGAAGATTAGCGATGGGCAAGTGGGACTTGGTGTGGTACAGAATGAAGGTGGCAGGGTTTTGGACAAGTTGAGGCTTGTTTAGAATGTAGCATGGGAGACCATTGGAGAAGTCAAGTAATAACAACGACAACTTGCATTTATATAGTGCTTTTAACATAGTAAAACATCCCAAGGCACTTCACAGAAGCATTATCAAACAAAATCTGACATGATCCACATCAGAAGATATTAGGACAGGTGACCAAACACTTGGTCAAAGAAGGAGGTTTTAAGGAGTGTCTTAAAGGAGGAGAGAGGTAGAGAGGCAGTGGGGTTTAGGGAGGGAATTCCAGAGCTTGAGGCCCCATTCAGCTGAAGTGTGGATAAAGGTTTCAGCAGTGATGAAGATGAGGTAAACAAGGTAAACAAGGGAATCAGGGTGACGACATCTGGACTCCAATTGGATAACTTTCCCAGACACTTCCACCAATCCCATATCAGCTTGATTGATACCAAGAATATGTAGTGTGGGAAGCTTTAGCAATGAAGCTGTGTAGTATCAGTCCCTGGTTTGATGCATTGAAGCAATAGCACATTGTCACACCTCATCAATATCATCATTTATTTGATGCCTCAGTGTTATACAGCAACCTTGTGTACACAAGAGTACATAACAGTTATTAAAAAGTGACAAATTTCCCAACAGCTCATGAAAAAAAAATGTACTGAATTAACATTAGAATTCTTAGCAAAAGTATAAATTATTCAACCCATCTACTCTTTCTATTTAGAATGCTACAGCATTTTAAGCTATAGTACTTATTTGTTTTCCCTGCCCATTGTATTTTAAATCGCTCCATCATTGGCGGCTGTGCCTTCAGCTGTCCAGGCCCTAAGCTCTGGAATTCCATCCCTAAATCTCTCCCTCCTCCTTTAAGACTCTCCTTAAAACCTACCTCTTTGACCAAGCTTTTGGTCACCAGTCCTAATATCTTCTTATTGTCAAATTTTGTCTGATAACGCTCCAGTGAAGTGCCTTGGGACATTTTACTGCGTTAAAGGCTCTATAAATGCAAGTTGCTATTGTTGTATTGTCCAACCCTAAATCCTGGATTCTAGCTACGAACAGAAGAATGCATCTGTGACACCTGTTCTCCTCTGGCCTCAGTAGCCAAATATACTATGTGGCGCAGTAGTGAGCCATGCAGACCAGACCTCCAAGTTTGATTCCTGGTCTGTTGGAAGCTAGCTGACCTCAGTTGTGGCAGTGGTGGGGCATTACAATTGGACTCAATGGGACCAATTTTAATTTTAGGCACATAACACAACCTGCCCATTGTTACCGCCATGAGGTCTGAGCCATTTCAAGGGCTGGGCCATTTTGAGGCCCGAGACTCATTTGCATGTGATCTAAATGGGTTTTCTCTTAATCTTACCTTTTAAGATTTTAGCTTTAAGATGGAATAAAAATGCAGACTACAGTTTCATTATGGGATGTGACATTTCTCCACTGTGTAACCACACTCCTGGGAGTTCTGAATTAAAGAAGGCAACTCTCAGTGTAAGTATTGTTAATATTGAAGGGCAATGTGACTCAAGAGACAAGTACAGTGAGTGTTACGAACAGTTAAGTACTGTGAATATTAAGTACCCATCCAAGTATTTCCCCCCACAACCAAACATACAAAATTGATCTGAAAGTGGCATTTTCTATCCTGCAAGTCTTTCATTTGTTGAATGAGCATCAGTGGAAGAGTCATTAACCCTGGGCAATTCAGCAATTGTGAATTAATAAGAACTACTGAAGCAGACCCAGTGTGGGTCAATTGTACCTTCACTGATATTAATTCAGCTCCCTCATGCTGTTAACCTCCCCCTAGCCAGCACCACGTTAATGACTTTATCTCTAATGATATTAAGCCATCTTCCTCATACTGTCAGACTCCTCCCATCTATGCCCATGTTAATGGCTTCATCTCTATTGATATTAACCCAATGTCCTCACACTGTTGGGACTGTTAGGAGTAATTCCTCCAGCAACATGCATTGACAAATACACCTCCACTGATATGAGTCCTTTAACTGTGGGACTCCATAGTTCCTTCAAACTAGTTTGCCCGATGCCATCATTTAAACAAACACTTTGTAAAAATACAAATCTACTGGAAATCAGAAACAAAAGCAGGTTAACATTAATATTTTTTTGAAATTGTTTAATTATAATCCAGCCAACACTACCTTTAAATCTGCACGGCAACACCAGAACCATCTTGAATTTCTTAAAAATGTCCTTACATGAACAAAAAGACAGATGGAAAGAATTTACTCTGGCATTTTGCAGCATCTAGATAAAGCCTTTTGTGAATTTATACCCTTTTATTTAAGTGTGTGGACAGATCTGCAAATTAGAGATCTGTCTACGGATCTGAAGGATGACATGATCTTTTCCTGCCAAACAGGAACTCCAGACAGTTTACAGAGCATATCCTCTCTCTCTCTCTACTAAATAAACAATTCCATACAGTTGCATAATAACCCTTAACCTGCTTAGCAAACAGCAAATCTGTACAATTGCACAGTGAGTAACCCTTACTCTGCCCACAAAGCAACCACTGTGTAAATTCAACCTCATCTTGCTGAACAGCAACACCATACAGTTGGGCAGTGAGTAACTCAGACCCTGCTAAATAAAGACAACTTCAATTTATATAGCTCCAATAAATAAACAAACGTCCCAGGGCTTTGCATACGAGTGGGCTGTGCAGTAATTGGAGAACGAGGGGAGTTGACCAAAAAACACATGCAAAGTGATTGGTTTTGAGGGGGCTTTTTAGGACAGGGAAGGAAGTAGCAAGTCACAGAGATTCAAGGAGGGAGTTCCAAAGAAGAAGACCGAGACAATTCTGCCACTAAGTGAGGAAAACTACAGCCGGGGAGGGGAGGAAGGGGAGAGATGGACAGTAGGCCAGAGTTGGAGAACAATGCTGGGAAAGGGTTGACTAGGTTTGGAGAGGGAGGATGGGTCATGAATGGATTCGTAGATGAAGACAAGGATTTTGAATTAGGCGCTCTAGCGACTGGGAACCAGTGGAGGTTGGCAAGGGTAGGGGTGATAAAATTATTGGGGGGAAGGGAGGAGAAAACAGGATAAAATTAGAGGTGGGGTGGGGAACGGGATAAAATTAGTGGGGGGGGGGTGTGGGTGGAAATGTACAAAAACCAACAAACATTTACTAAACCGTGTAGGGATTTGTGAGTTTGAACCCTGACAAAAGTGTTGGCGAAATGAGGTTCATCAGCGTAAGTGTCAGCTGTGGCTCAGTGCTAGCACTCTTGCCTCGGAGTCAGAAGGTTACGGGCTCAAGGCCCACTTGAGACTTGAGCACATAAACTAGGCTGTCAGTACAGTGCTGAAGGAACGCTGGAGATGCCGGCCTTCAGATAAGACGTTAAACTGAGGCCCCGTCTGCCCTCTCAGGTGGACGTAAAAGATCCCATGGCACTATTCGAAGAAGAGCAGGGGAGTTCTCCCCTGTGTCCTGACCAATATTTATCACAACTAGCATCATTTTAAAAACAACTTACCTGGTCATTATCACGTTGCTGTTTGTGGGACCTTGCTGTGCCCAAATTGGCTGCCGTATTTCCTGCATTACAACAGTGACTACATTTCAAAAAAGTACTTAATTGGCTGTGAAGCGCTTTGGAACGTCCTGAGATCGTGAAAGACACTATAGAAATACAAATCTTTCTTTAGCCAGTCCACTAAGTGCAAACTGAGCACATGTTTAACTCTTCTCACTCCTTGTTTGGTATATATGCCACGTGTCTTGCACCATCCCACTATTCTGCTAGGCACTGAAGATTCTTTGTGGAGCTAACTCCACAGCAGTCTCCTCCTCCTCCCAAAAACATCAGGCAGCATCTGCACTTCCTATCGGTCTGTATGTCATAGTTATCTCATTGCACACAGGATAATGAACAGAGATATGGAACAATACGATGCACACTAAATATAGAGCTTTTCTGTAATCAGACAAATGATATGAACCATTTGCCGTTTCCATTGAATTCAATTACAAAAGGCATTAAGTGGCCCGGCTATTTGGGGCAATTCAATAAGCTTTTCGCACCTGGTTAAAGTGCGACTAAGTGCTGTTAACTATTTACCTGAGGAGCTGAGTGCCTCTGAGGGCTGTCCATCTCCTTTATCTGTTTTCAATGCTCCAGGAACAGCTGATTGAAGCTGCCCCAAGTCTCCACTCTCCGGCTGCCGTGGTTGTTAATTGTGCGAACAGCCGACGGGAGGCTTCGAGCAGCTTCAATCAGCTGTTGGCTAAATACAGGAGATCTGTTGGTTCCCGATTTTGGATCGATTTAGTATCATGCAATTCAGTCCCCACCACTTTTAAACGAGATTAGGGATCCTAGATCCTTACCTCTTCAAAACCTTAGGCACTAGGGAGTCCGATGGATTTAGCGTCCACCGCATTTTGCAGACAAATCATGTTAGCATGAACACGCCCGCTATATGCAGTGGGCACAGTACAAGCAAATCTCTTGCTGCACTGCTCATGTTAAATCAGAGGACGAACATTTTGTAAGGGCAGGAATATGACGCCATATAAAACATAGAGAGGGTGAATGTCCGCAGGGGTTTCACCAGATCGTCCTGACGTAACTTCAGCACGAGCAGTATTCATGCTGTCTTTTTTTTCCAGGGGTTTCCGCAGCTCTTCCGCCGAAGTTACAATCTGGGGAATCCCATAGGGAAATTAACCCACAATTCATTGCTTTTCTGCTAGGCGTATGTGTCTCTTTAAGGCCAACAGAGTTTAATTGCTATTAAATAAACAAAGTTCAGAGAGGTATCAATTAAGAAGCTGCAGACATTCTGACTCTGGTGTTTTGTATTTCTGAAGAGTTCTTTTGTTTCCTTATAACATTTTTTTTTGAAGTATAACAGAAATTTTAGTGCAACACAAGGGTTGACAAGGAAGTGCGACGGACAGGAGACAGTCTATATTTGTAATATCAATATACAATTTACACAGTAGTAACGATATTTACTGCATTATTTCCCATTAATTGTCAATTAGGAACATAGGAACAGGAGTAAACCATTCAGCCCCTCGTGCCTGCTCCGCCATTTGATAAGATCATGGCTGATCTGTGATCCAGCTCCATATACCTGCCTTTGGCCCATAATCCTTAATACCTTTGGTTGCCAAAAAGCTATCTATCTCAGATTTAAATTTAGCAATTGAGCTAGTATCAATTGCCGTTTGCAGAAGAGAGTTCCAAATTTCTACCACCCTTTGTGTGTAGAAATGTTTTCTAATCTTGCTCCTGAAAGGTCTGGCTCTAATTTTTAGACTGTGCCCCCTACTC
Organism: Heptranchias perlo; assembly: GCF_035084215.1. NCBI lineage: Eukaryota > Metazoa > Chordata > Chondrichthyes > Hexanchiformes > Hexanchidae > Heptranchias > Heptranchias perlo. The sequence continues at coordinate 88,974,419 of NC_090331.1, read as the reverse complement.
CTAAAATCCCCAACCAGCAGAAATAGTTTCTCTCTATCCACCCTATCTGTTCCCCTTAATATCTTTTAAACTTCGATCAGATCACCCCTTAACCTATTTAGGTTTTGTATAGCTGCAGCATAACTTCTGCCCCCTTGTACTCTAGTCCTCTAGATATATAGGCCAGCATTCCATTAGCCTTATTGATTATTTTCTGCACCTTTTCATGACACTTCAATGATCTATGTACCTGAACCCCTAGGTCCCTTTGGACATCTACTGTTTTTAACTTTTTACCATTTACAAAGTACCCTGTTCTATCCTTTTTTGATCCAAAGTGGATGACCTCACATTTGTCTACACTGAATTCCATTTGCCACAGTTTTGCTCATTCATCTAATCTATCAATATCCCTTTGTAATTTTATGTTTTCATCTACACTGCTTACAATGCCACCAATCTTTGTGTCATCGGCAAACTTAGATATGAGACTTTCTATGCCTTCATCTAAGTCGTTAATAAATATTGTGAATAATTGAAGCCCCAAGACAGATCCCTGCGGGACTCCACTAGTCACATCCTGCCAATGTGAGTACCTACCCATTATCCCTACTCTCTGTCGCCTTTCGCTCAGCCAAATTCCTAACCAAGTCCGTACTTTTCCCTCGATTCCATGGGCTTCTATCTTAGCTAACAGTCTCTTATGTGGGACCTTATCAAATGCCTTCTGGAAGTCCATATAAATAACATCCATTGACATTCCCCTGTCCACTACTTTAGTCACCTCTTCAAAAAATTCAATCAGGTTTGTCAGGCACGACCTACCTTTCACAAATCCATGCTGGCTCTCTCTGATTAACTGAAAATTCTCGAGGTGTTCAGTCACCCTATCCTTAATTATAGACTCCAGCAATTTCCCCACAACAGATGTTAGGCTAACTGGTCTATAATTCCCTGGTTTCCCTCTCTCTCCTTTCTTAAAAAGCGGAGTGACATGTGCAATTTTCCAATCTAGAGGGACAGTTCCTGAATCTAGAGAACTTTGAAAGATTATAGTTAGGTCATCAGATATTTTTTAAAATTATAATCCTTATTTTTAGTGTTTCAGAAGAACTTAACATATATGTAGGGAACTACAGTGACGGTGCAGATGTACTTTAAATCAACTCAGCCAATTCCTGGGTCAGTGCATGGATACTGGTGATTGGAAGGTCATGTTAGACTTTTAGGGAATTACACAGAATGAACAACACAGAAACAGGCCATTCACCCCCACTGGTCTATGCCGGTGTTTCTGCTCCACAATATTTTGCTTGAATGATAAGCAGGCAATTGGGCAAAGCACTAGAGAGCTGCTGATGCCCATGGAACTGTACCCCGGAATGAAGCAGTGCCTTCAGGAGGTAAAGAGTGAAAGTCAAGGGGGGGGAAGAATAAAAAGCTTCTGAATATGTTGCACATGTAATTTCTCTTCAGCCTTGTACTTCTACCTCACGCATTCTCTGTGTGAATCAACTAGCCGACTGCATCCATCACAAAATGTGGAATGGGTGTGTATAACTACATTATTCCACCTCGCGCTCACAGAGACTATAACTGCAGGCCATCATCCCTGCAAAGTTGTGGGATCTTTGTAAACCACTGCGATTACTCAAAATGAGCAGTGGGACACTAGATTTTGGAGGGATTTAGTGCAGCTGAAAGAGGTAACTACATTACTAATGCACTCGGCTGGGCTGTGAAGTTGATGTAAATTTAGTGGATCTTTTTGGGAGTCTTGGACATACCTTTTGTCTGCGGTGCTGCTACTATATAAATGCGTCTCTTATGCAAAGCACGGGTCTCCTAAGCATGTGCTTTTATCACCATCAAATTCTTTAATTTAAAGATATGCCATTACTCATATCATTCACAGGAATTTTTCATTTAAAAAAAAATCCCTTGCAGTCCGTTTGAGTGTCTTGAATGTGTGCCATGTAATCACTTATTGAAGTTGGCTGCTATTGCGTTTTTAGCAATTAAATAAAAGCTTCAATAAATAATGTGAAAGGTAATAAAGTCCAATAGCCTCTTCAGTCTCTTAGGATATAGATTCAATGGATTTTATTTTACATTCATTCGAGTTCTATGAGAAAAAAGTAAGACATATTTATCCCCCGAAGCAACATTCTCAACTATCAAAAGCATATGTTCCATCTTAACTCTCAGCCAGCCAAAGAGCCCTCCTCATAAAAGACAAAATCCATTTCCAATCTTTTATGAAGGGCAGAGGAAACAATTTGCATCTTCAACTTCTCTCCTCCTCTTGTATGGACACAAGACTGAGGTTTTCCAAACAAACCACACAACTGCTCTGCGGGAGGTAAGAATTCATGCTGCTTCGAGAAAGAAAGAGAGAGAGAGGGCGAGAGAGAGAGAGAGAGAGAGATTGGTCTGGTTGGGATATTAAAACCAGCAGCAGTATTACATAAATCAGTGTAATACTGCAAGAACGGAAAGGACAGGATGCATGATGACAGCCACTATTCCACAGCCACTACATTTCTAATCCTGATTGTGCTTTTTAAGGAAGACGCAGGGCAAGAACGTGGGGTGATATGAGAACTTATTACCCTGACTGCTCTTGCACACCAACAGACAGCTGGCTGAAGAGCGAGACCTGGGACCAGGTTGTCTATCCAAATTCTTTGGGGGGACATCTGTGTGTCTGGGTGGGGGCAGGAAGGTTTGGAACCTAGTAATGGGTAGTTAAATAACTTTAGGGCAAAAATTCTAGTGGCCCAAATCTGGGCATCCATGAGGCACCGATTGCCATCAGCAGTAGTGGAATTGCATGCTACCAGAATCTGCAACCTCATGGCCCAGCACATCCCTCACCCCATGAACACCATCAAGACAGGAGGCGTACCTCGGTTCAGTGCAGAGTGTAGGAGGACATGCCAGGAGCAGTACCAAATATACCTTAGAATGAGTGAACCTCATGAAGCTGCTACACAACACTACCTTCATGCTTAACAGCAAAAGCAGAGATAAGTATTCCCACAATCAAACCATTAGAGCAAAGGTCTGTAGCCCTACCACATCCAATTGACAATGGTGGTGGGCAACCAAGCAACTAACAGGGCAAGGAAGCTACATGAACATCCCCATCCTCACCCCTGGTGGAGCCCAGCACGAGTACAAGAGACAAGGCTGAAGTCTATGCAAGTGTCGTCAGTCAAAAGTGCCGAATGGACGATCCTACTTGGCCTTTTCCACGGGTCCCCACCATCATAGGTACCAGTGTCCAGCCAATATGGTTCACTCCACATGACATTAAGAAGTGGCCGAGTGAACCAGACATAGCAAAGGCTTTACATAGGGTCTACTGCACAGAAACAGGCCATTAGGCCCAACTGGTCGAAGCCAGTGTTTATGTTCTACATAAGCTTCCTCTCACTCCTGTTCAGAGAACCCAATCAGCATATCCTTCTATTCCCTTCAACCTCATGTGCTTATCTAGCTCCACGTAAATGTATCTATGCTATTTGCCTGAACTACTCCTTGTGGTAGCGAGTTCCACATTCTTACCACTCTTTGGGTAAAGAAGTTTCTCCTGAATTCCTTATTGGATTTATTAGTGACTGTCTTATATTTATGGTCCCGAGTTCTGGTCTCCCCCACAAGCGGAATCTTCTCTACATCTATCCTATCGACCCCTTAATAATTTTAAAGACCTCTATCAGGTCGTCCCTCAGCCTTCTCTTCTCTAGATAAAAGAGGCTCAGCCTGTTCAGCCTTTCCTGATAAGTATATCCTCTCAGTTCTGGTATCATCCTTGTGAATCTTTTTTGCACGTTCCCCAGTGCCTCTATATCCTTTTTATAATATGGAGACTAGAACTGTTCACAGTACTTCAAGTGTGGTCTAACTAAGGTTCTATACAAGTTTAACATAACTTTTCTGCTTTTCCATTCTATCCCTCTAGAAATGAACCCCAGTGCTTGGTTTACTTTTTTATGGCTTTATTAGCATGCATCGCTATTTTTAGTGATTTGTATATCTGTACCCCTAGTTCCCTTTGCTCCTCTACACCATTTAGACTATTATCCAAGCAGTATGTATCCTCCTTATTCTTCCTACCAAAACATAACACCGCACAACTATCCATATTGAAATTCATTTGCCAATTACACGCCCATTCTTCAAGTTTATTAATATCTTCTTGTATTTTGTCGCAGTCTTCCTTAGTATTTACTACACCCCCAATTTGGTGTCGTCCACAAATTTTGAAATTGTACTTCCAATTCTCAAGTCCAAATCATTTGTGTAAATTGTGAACAACAGTGGTCCCAGCACCATTCCTTGTGGACCACCATTTCCTACCTTTTGCCATTCTGAGGAGGTACCTTTCACCCCTACTCTCTGTTTTCTGTTTTGTAGCCAGCTTGCTATCCATTCTGCTACTTGTCCCCTGACTCCACATGCTCTGACCTTAGTCATGAGTCTACTTTGCGGTACCTTATCCAAGGCCTTTTGAAAATCCAAATATATTACAGCTACTACATTACCCTTGTCTACTCTTCCAATTACTTCTTCAAAGAATTCAATAAGGTTGGTCAAGCATGATTTTACCTTTTGAAATCCATGCTGACTAGTTTATTATTATATTTTCGGTTTTAGTTGTTTCTGTATTACATCTTTGAGTGAAGATTTTATCTTTTATAACCGACATTAAGCTAACTGGTCTATAAGTTCTCCAGACTTGTTCTAAGTCCCTTTTCAAACATAGGAATCACATTAGCTGTCCACCAGTCCTCTGGCACTATTCCCTTTTCTAATGAATTTTTATGTATTTGTAATAGTGGCTCTGCTATCTCTTCCCTAACCTCTTTTAATATGCGCGGATGCAATCCATCCGGATCAGGGGTCTTAAACTCTCCAAGTTTGATTAGTTTATCAATTATCTCCACCCTTTCTATCTTAAATGTCTTCATATCTTTTTTGATATCTTCTTCCAATTTCATGTCCACCTTGTTAGTCTCCCTGGTAAATACTGAGGCAAAGAAACTATTCAATATTGCTGCCATTTTGCTGTCGTTACCTGTGAGTTTTTTGAGTGCATCCCTTAGTGGCCCTATACTTATCCTGATTTTTCTTTTGTTATTTATGCATCTGTAAATCACTTTACTATTCCTTTTTATATTCCTTGATAATTTAATTTTGTTGTTTCTCTTGGCTTTCTTAATTGTTTTATTGATTTCTTTCCTAACCTCTTCGTATTCCCTTTTTGTCATCCTCTCCTTTATTGTCTATATATTTAGAGTGTGCCTTTTTCTTTAGTTTCAATTTTGCCCTTATCTCTTTATTCATCCATGATGTTTCATTATTGGCTGGTTTGTTCTTGTTTTTTGGTAGAATATATTTCTCCTGAACTCTATTGATCACTGTTTTAAATATTTCTTACTGCTGTGTACCTCTTGTCTGTCAACATTTTTTCCAGTTTACCTTCCCGAGTTCCAATCTCATCTCCTCAAAATTAGCTTTTTTCCAATCTTTGGGCTCTGGCAACATCCCCAGGCTCTAGTGCTGAAGAACTGTGCACCAGAGCAAGCCGTTCCCCTAGCCAAGCTGTTCCAGGCCAGCTAGGACACTGGCACCTACTCGACAATGTGGAAGTTTGCCCAGATATGTTCCATCTACAAAAAACAGGACAAATCTAACCTGGCAAATTACTGCCCTATCAGGTTCCTCTCAATCATCAGTGAAGTGATGGAAGGAGTCATCCATAGTGCCATCACGTAACACCTACTCAGCAATAACCTCCTCACTGATACTCAGTTTGGGTTCTGCAAGAAATATTCCACTCCAGACCTCATCACAGCTTTGGTCTAGACATAGACTCAAGAGCTGAATGTCAGAGGGGAGGTGAGAGTAGCTGCCCTTGACATCAAGGCAGCATTCTACCAAATGTGGCACCAAGAGGCTCCAGCAAAACTGAAGTCAAAGGGGTCAAAGGGAAAACTCTCCAATGGTTGGAGTCATACCTGACACAAAGAAAGATGATCGTAGTTGTTAGGAGGCCAATCATCACAGCCCCAGGACATCACTGCAGGAGTTCCTCAGGAAAATGTCCTTGGCCCAACCATGTTCAGCTGCTTCATTAATGACAGTCCCTCCATCATAAAATCAGATGTAAGGTTGTTCTCTGACAATTCAACAGTGTTCAGCTCCATTCACAACTCCTCTGATAATGAAGCAGCCTATATCAGCCTGCAGCAGGACTGGATAATATCCAGACTTGGGCTGAAAAGTGGAAGTAACATTTGTGCGACATTAAGTGCCAGGCAATGACCATCTCAATTAAGAGAAAGCCCAGCCACCTCCCCACGTCCTTCAATGGCCCCACCATTACAGAGTCCTCTACCATTAATATCCTGGGGGGGTCACCTTTGACCAGAAACTGAACTGGACCAGCCATATAAACACCGTGGCTACAGGATCAGGACAGAGGCTTGTTACTCTGCGATGAATGGCTCACCTCCTGACTCTCCAAATCCTCTCCACCATCTATAAGGCTCAAGTCAGGAGTATGATGGAATACTCATCACTCTCCTGGATGGGTACAGCCGCAACAAGAAGCTTGACACCATCCAGGACAGCGCTGTTCACTTGATTGGTGCCCTTGCCACTGAAGTTAATATTCACCAATTCCACCAAAGTGGTTGCTGTAGGCATGATCTACAAGATGCACTGCAGCAACTCACCAAGGTTACTTCAACAGCACTGCCCTCCCCTGCAAGCTCCACCACCAGGAATAAGAGCAGCAATGTTGTGCGAACACCATCACCTCCACGTTCCCCTTCAAGTTACTCACTATCTTCATTTGGTCATTCCTTCATCGTTTTCTGGGTCAGAATCCTGGGATTTCCTACCTAACACTATTGTCACCGCAAGGACTGCAGGGGTTCAAGGAGAAGACCCAACACCACCTTCTTAGGACAACTATGCAATAAATCCGGCCTTGGCCACATCACCCATATCCCAAAAACAAATTTTTAAATATCGTAGCCAGGGTTAGATACAGCCTCATTCATTTCCTGTTCCATCATAAATGACTTACAAATTGATCAAATCAGCACTGGCAGGAGCTGCGGAATATGGTAATTACATAGAATTTACAGCACAGAAACAAGCCATTCGGCCCAACTGGTTCATGTCGGTGTTTATGCTTTACACAAGCTGCCTCCCACCCCACTTAAGTTCACCCTATCAGCATATCCTTCTATTCCTTTCTCCCTCATATGTTTATCTAGCTTCCCCTTAAATGCACCTATGCTATTCGCCTCAACGACAGATAAGGAAAAATGCACATTAGGGACAAAAATCTAAAGTTTCACTTTGAATGCATTTCGGAATTTATTGATACCAAATTTAATTTCAATTACGTATCATAAATTCAGAAGCAAGTATTGGTATTTGACCATGTGAAGCTGGTGTCAGAGAGGTCGACCCTACATGTAACATGACGATGAATACCAATGAAATTAGTTGTAAACAATTTTACAACACCAAGTTATAGTCCAACGATTTTATTTTTAATCCCACAAGCTTTCGGGGGCTTTCCCCTTCCTCAGGCGGTGTGGAAGGGGAAAGCCCCCGAAAGCTTGTGGGATTAAAAATAAAATCGTTGGACTATAACTTGGTGTTGTAAAATTGTTTACAATTGTTAACCCCAGTCCATCACCGGCATCTCCACATAATGAAATTAGTGGTCAAAGACACATCAAACATTTTACCATTGATTCATCTTATAAATTTTATAAAGCCTGTTATGATAAATCTTGACATTTAGTTGAAGAATGCCTTTAACAGCTTTTGATCTTACCCAGAACAATTCTACAGTGCTTTTGCTTATTTTAAAAGCTTCTACTGACATTTCAGAAACAAAGAATTCTCAAATATCAATCCATCATTAGCTGCATATTAAGGGAATACCATTGGGAGCCATACATAAGGTTGGGCACAATTATTCATAACCAGCACTGACCAACAAAAGGTGGATTCAGTAGCAATCGAAAGCTGTGCTTTAGGACCAGATTTTACCAGAGTCTGATTCAATGAAAGCGGGGTTTGAACCAACATATTAAAAAAAACCCTGCAAAGATCCAGGTTAATTAGAAGGTGCTTTGATTCATCATGTTTGGATTTGTTGGGGTTTAAGGAGATGAGCGTTGTCAGATGAGGAAAGTTCAGCAGTCTTTCTTGGGGAGGGGGGATTCTGAAACTGCCCTGGAGAGATTATACTGTGTGATGGAATTGGAAGTTTATTTCAGGATTCTACCATTGTTCCAATCCACAAACAAAGGAGAGAGGAGAATCCAGCCCAGTATGGATAAAACAAGGTACAAAATGCAAGTGTGGTCTACTATATATTCTACAACCTGTCGAGCCAAATGGGACTCTCAAAAATAACAGTACACAGATGACTCCAGATATATCTAAGCCAGGCAGTGTAAGCAGTGTAGATGAAAACATAAAATTACAAAGGGATATTGATAGATTAGGTGAATGGACAAAACTGTGGCAAATGGAATTCAATGCAGACAAATGTGAGGTCATCCACTTTGGATCAAAAAAGGATAGAACAGGGTACTTTCTAAATGGTAAAAAGTTAAGAACAGTGGATGTCCAAAGGGACTTAGGGGTTCAGGTACATAGATCATTGAAGTGTCATGAACAGGTGCAGAAAATAATCAATAAGGCTAATGGAATGCTGGCCTTTATATCGAGAGGACTGGAGTACAAGGGGGCAGAAGTTATGCTGCAGCTATACAAAACCCTGGTCAGTCCGTACCTGGAGTACTGTGAGCAGTTCTGGGCACCGCAGCTTCAGAAGGACATATTGGCCTTGGAGGGAGTGCAGCGTAGGTTTACTAGAATGATACCCGGACTTCAAGGGTTAAGATCAGAGGAGAGATTCCACAAATTGGGGTTGTATTCTCTCGAGTTTAGAAGGTTAAGGGGTGATCTGATCGAAGTTTATAAGATATTAAGGGGAACAGATAGGGTGGATAGAGAGAAACTATTTCCGCTGGTTGGGGATTCTAGGAGAAGGAGGCACAGTCTAAAAATTAGAGCCAGACCTTTCAGGAGTGAGATTAGAAAACATTTCTACACACAAAGGGTGGTAGAAGTTTGGAACTCTCTTCCGCAAATGGCAATTGATACAAGCTCAATTGCTAAATTTAAATCTGAGATAGATAGCTTTTTGGCAACCAAAGGTATTAAGGGATATGGGCCAAAGGCAGGTATATGGAGTTAGATCACAGATCAGCCATGATCTTATCAAATGGCGGAGCAGGCACGAGGGGCTGAATGGCCTACTCCTGTTCCTATGAGCTAAGCGATTCCACATCCAATGGATCAGATCAAAGCTCTGCAGTCCTGCCACATCCAGAGGTGAATGGTGGTGGACAATTAAACAACTAACGGGAGGAGGAGGTTCTGCACACATCCCCATCCTCAATGAAGGCGGAATCCAGCACGTGAGTGCAAAAGACAAGGCTGAAGCGTTTGCAACCATCTTCAGCCAGAAGTGCCGAGTGGATGATCTATCTCGGCCTCCTCCCGATATCCCCACCATCACAGAAGCCAGTCTTCAGCCAATTCGATTCACTCCACGTGATATCAAGAAACGGCTGAGTGCACTGGATACAGCAAAGGCTATGGGCCCCGACAACATCCCGGCTGTAGTGCTGAAGACTTGTGCTCCAGAACGAGCTACACCTCTAGCCAAGCTGTTCCAGTACAGCTACAACACTGGCCTCTACCCGACAATGTGGAAAATTGCTCAGGTATGTCCTGTCCACAAAAAGCAGGACAAATCCAATCCGGCCAATTACCGTCCCATCAGTCTACTATCAATCATCAGCAAAGTGATGGAAGGTGTCGTCGACAGTGCTATCAAGCAGCACTTACTCACCAATAGCCTGCTCACCGATGCTCAGTTTGGGTTCTGCCAGGACCACTCGGCTCCAGGCTTCATTACAGCCTTGGTCCAAACATGGACAAAAGAGCTGAATTCCAGAGGTGAGGTGAGAGTGACTGCCCTTGACATCAAGGCAGCATTTGACCGAGTGTAGCATGAAGGAGCCCTAGTGAAATTGAAGTCAATGGGAATCAGGGGGAAAACTCTCCAGTGGCTGGAGTCATACCTAGCACAAAGGAAGATGGTAGTGGTTGTTGGAGGCCAATCATCTCACCCCCAGGGCATTGCTGCAGGAGTTCCTCAGGGCAGTGACCTAGGCCCAACCATCTTCAGCTGCTTCATCAATGACCTTCCCTCCGTCATATGGTCAGAAATGGGGATGTTCGCTGATGATTGCACAGTGTTCAGTTCCATTCGCAACCCCTCAAATAATGAAGCAGTCCAAGCCTGCATGCAGCAAGACCTGGACAACATCCAGGCTTGGGCTCATAAGTGGCAAGTAACATTCGCACCAGACAAGTGCCAGGCAATGACCATTTCCAACAAGAGAATGTCTAACCACCTCCCCTTGACATTCAACGGCATCACCATCGCCAAATCCCCCACCATCAATATCCTGGGGGTCACCATTGACCAGAAACTTAACTGGACCAGCCACATAAATACTGTGGCTACAAGAGCAGGTCAGAGGCTGGGTATTCTGCGGCGAGTGACTCACCTCCTGACTCCCCAAAGCCTTTCCATCATCTACAAGGCACAAGTCAGGAGGGTGATGGAATACTCTCCACTTGCCTGGATGAGTGCAGCTCCAACAACACTCAAGAAGCTCGATACAATCCAGGACAAAGCAGCCCGCGTGATTGGTACCCCATCCACCACCCTACACATTCACCCCCTTCACCACCAGCGCACAGTGATTGCAGTGTGTACCATCCACAGGATGCATTGCAGCAACTCGCCAAGGCTTCTTCGACAGCACCTCCCAAACTCGCGACCTCTACCACCTGGAAGGACAAGAGCAGCAGGTACATGGGAACAACACCACCTGCACGTTCCCCTCCAAGTCACACACCATCCCGACTTGGAAATATATTGTCGTTGGGTCAAAATCCTGGAACTCCCTTCCTAACAGCACTGTGGGAGAACCTTCACCACATAAACTGCTGCGGTTCAAGAAGGCGGCTCACCACCACCTTCTCAAGGGAAATTAGGGATGGGCAATAAATGCCGGCCTCGCCAGCGACGCCCACATCCCATGGAACGAATAAAAAAAAATGTTCCTAATTGCAAACCACTTCCCCACATAAATACCAATTGCCGGCATTTTATGCAAACAGTCAACATTTTGGACCCAGTGATTGCCTGTCTATATTTGTGGGCAATAAAATCAGTGGGCAAACATCCTGCTCTTTGCAGTGGTCACTTTACGAGCTACCGTGCTCCGTCCTACAACGTTTGCCACTGCTCCCGCTACCACTCCAAGTCCCTCACTTTTCTGCTGTTCCTCCTACCAACTGCTGTGCCTTGTGCTCAGACCTCTCCTTTCCCTTTTCCTCTTGCCACTCTGAGCATCCCAACCACCAATTCCTTCCAGTTCTTTTCCCATTTCGCACTTCCTCCAAGTGTATCCAACCTCAAACACACGGAATACTCATGCATTCCTGCCTTTTGCCCTTGCCATCTCCCTCCAACCATCTTACACGAGTGACCCATTAAGTTTTGCAGTAAATCACTGATTAGCCCTCAGCTGGAGTGCCGTGTCCAATTCTGGGCAGCACACTTTAGGAAGGAGAGGCCTCGGAAATGGTGTGGAGGAGGTTTACGAGAATGGTACCAGGAATCAGGGACTTTTAAAAAAAATATTCATTCATGGGATGTGGGCAAGGCCAGCATTTATTGCCCATCCCTAATTGTCCTGGAGAAGGTGGTGGTGAGCCGCCTTCTTGAACCGCTGCAGTCCGTGTGGTGAAGGTTCTCCCACAGTGCTGTTGGGTAGGGAGTTCCAGGATTTTGACCCAGCGATGATGAAGGAACGGTGATATATTTCCAAGTCGGGATGGTGTGTGACTTGGAGGGGAACGTGCAGGTGGGTGTTGTTCCAATGCGCCTGCTGCCCTTGTCCTTCTCGGTGGTCGAGGTCACGGGTTTGGGAGGTGCTGTCGAAGAAGCTTTGGCGAGTTGCTGCACTGCATCCTGTGGATGGTACACACTGCAGCCACGGTGCGCGGTGGTGAAGGGAGTGAATGTTTAGGGTGGTGGATGGGGTATTAATCAAGTGGGCTGCTTTGTCCTGGATGTTGTCGAGCTTCTTGAGTGTTGTTGGAACTGCACTCATCCAGGCAAATGGAGAGTATTCCATCACACTCCTGACTTGAGCCTTGTAGATGGTGGAAAGGCTTTGGGGAGTCAGGAGGTGAGCCTCTGACCTGCTCTTGTAACCACAGTATTTATGTGGCTGGTCCAGTTATGTTTCTGGTCAATGGTGACCCCCAGGATGTTGATGGTGTGGGATTCGACAATGGTAATGCCGTTGAATGTCAAGGGGAGGTGGTTAGACTCTCACTTGTTGGAAATGGTCATTGTCCGGCACTTGTCTGGCGCGAATATTACTTGCCACTTACCAGCTCAAGCCTGGATGTTGTCCAGGTCTTGCTGCATGCGGGCTCGGACTGCTTCATTATCTGAGGGGTTGCGAATGGAACTGAACACTGTGCAATCATCAGCAAACATCCCCATTTCTGACCTTATGATGGAGGGAAGTTTTGTGGAGAGACTAGAGAAGCTGGGATTGTTCTTAGAGCAGAGAAAGTTAAGGGGAGATTTAATAGAGGTGTTCAAAATTATGAAGGGCTTTGATAGAATAAATAAGGTGAAACTGTTTCCAGTGACAGGAGGGTTGGTAACCAGAGGACACAGATTTAAGGTAATTGGCAAAAGAATAAAGGGGAGATGAGGAGAATATTTTTATGCAACGAGCTCTGATCTGGAATACACTGCCTGAAAGGGCGGTGGAAGCTGATTCAATAGTAACTTTCAAAAGGGAATTGGATAAATACTTGAAAAGGAAAAATGTGCAGGGCTATGGGGAAAGAGCAGGGGGAGTGAGACTAATTGGATAGCTCTTTCAAAGAGCTGGCACGGGCATGATGGCCGTAAGATGCTGTAAGATTCTATGAAAGAAAACAGAAAAGACAAACAAGGAAAAGGGGAGAGAGAACCAGAAGAGAAATATGTGCAATCAGAAGAGAAGAGAAAAAAAGATGTTTGAATAAAGAGACAGGTAAGTGAGAGAACATATCCTCTAACCTACCATGAGTAACTCTACAGGACATTTCATACATACAGGTAATTTAAAACACTTTAGAAAAAAAACTTTTTAATTGAAATCATGAGTCCTGAGGCATTCAGTGTTTCATTATGCAATAATCCCTGTGACAGGAACATTACCCACTGGAACAGAGTTAGATTTCACTCACTGTAATTTACTCCAGATTTGAAAGCCTGTTTTACTGTATCTATGTATATATGTGCATACAATCACACACACATTCTGTAACTCTAGGTTCTGAAGTCTGATACTGTGCGTGACCTCATTGTCTCCTGTGAACTGCAAAAGGCTGTTAATTGCCTTTGGATAGTCTGATGAAAATTACATTAAAGTATATAAATGCTTTCTTATAAATCTGAATTAAATATAGATGTGCAGTTTAAAAAAAACTCGTTGTTGCAATTAGCTTTTTCTGTATGCAACTTAAAATATGTGCACGTGGTATTAAATGTAGTTGAAAAATATTAACAGCTGCTCTAGTAATAACTGGTTAATTATTTCCTCCAGTTAGAGAATGGCTCTGAATTCAGATTGACAGAAAGCACTTAAATATTAATTTCCAAACTATTTGCGTGATATGTTTGTATAGTTGATTAAATGGTAGAAAGATTCCGCCCTATGCTGTGTGCCATGGTGTTAATGCTCTCTAATATATATAAGTGTATATCGGTGTGCGGATATTACACAGTGTGCTGAGAGTTCGGTAAGTGTGGGAGTTTGGTGAAGTGGGGGAAGGAGGTGCTGCTTTGCCTTGCTTTTCCAAACTTTTCCTGCAGAGCGGTACTGGACCTGAGAGTAGAAGACTGAGATTGTGGAATAAAAGCAGCAACAGACCTGCACCAAGAGACAACTACTGTGCGACATCACAGGGACTTAACTCCTGGACCTAAGATAAATAAGAAGCAAAAAGTAATCCAAGTGGGACGTCACCAAGGAAGAGGTAAGTGATTGGCTGGTGAGTATTTTCCTGCTGAATTTGTCTAAGGTTAGAGTTTGTGGATTCTCTGGTCTCTGTTGTGTAGTGGGGGACTGCTGTTCAGCAAGGGCCCTTGAGTATACCTTTTTAATTGAAGTGAAATTGGTGGGATTCATTTAATTTGAATTAATTAGTTAAAGGGTAAGTCATGTCAGGACAGCCCAGCCCCGTGTTATGCTCTTCCTGCTCTATGTGGGAAATCAGGGACCCTTCCGGTGTCCCTGACGACCATGTGTGCGGGAAATGTATCCAGCTGCAGCTACTGACAAACCGCATTGCGGCACTGGAGCTGCGGATGGATTCATTAAGGAGCATTCGCGATGCTGAGAACGTCGTGGATAGCACGTTTAGTGAGATGGTCACACCGCAGGTAAAGGTTGTACAGGCAGGAAGTAATTGGGTGACCACCAGGCAGAGTAAGAGGAGCAGGCAGGCAGTGCAGGGGTCCCCTGTGGCCGTCCCCCTCTCAAACAAATATACCGCTTTGGATATTGTTGAGGGGGATGACATATCAGGGGAAGGCAGCAGCAGCCAACTTCCTGGCACCAGGGGTAGCTCTGCTGCACAGGCTGGGAGGAAAAAGAGTGGAAGAGCTATAGTGGTAGGGGATTCTATCGTAAGGGGAACAGACAGGCGTTTCTGTGGCCGTAAACGTGACTCCAGGATGGTTTGTTGCCTCCCTGGTGCCAGGGTCATGGATGTCACTGAGCGGCTACAGGGCATTCTCAAGGGGGAGGGTGAGCAGGCAGAGGTCCTGGTCCACATTGGGACCAACGACATAGGTAGGAAGGGAGATGAGGTCCTGCATCAAGAATTTAGGGAGCTAGGTAGCAGATTAAAGAGCAGGACCTCAAAGGTTGTAATCTCTGGATTACTCCCAGTGCCACGGGCTAGTGAGTATAGAAATAGGAGGATAGAACAGATGAATGCGTGGCTAAAGAGTTGGTGCAGGAGGGAGGGTTTCAGTTTCCTGGATCACTGGGCCTGCTTCTGGGGAAGGTGGGACTTGTACAAGTCGGACGGGTTGCACCTGAACCAGAGCGGGACAAATATCCTTGCGGGGAGGTTTGCTAGCACTGTTGGGGGGGGTTTAAACTAACTTGGCAGGGGGATGGGATACAGAGTGGAGCTACAATAGGGGGTGATGTGCAGCCAAATATAGAGAAAAAAACAAGTCAGCTTGGAAGACAGGGCAAATATGTGAGGGCAAGGCTGGATGGCATCTATTTTAATGCAAGGAGTCTTGCGAATAAGGTGGATGAACTGAAGGTGTTGATAAACACATGGGAGTATGATATTGTTGCTGTCACAGAGACATGGTTGAGGGAGGGGCAAGACTGGCAGCTCAATATTCCGGGGTACAGAATCTTCAGGCGAGACAGAGGGGGAGGTATAAGAGGAGGGGGGGTCGCAATATTAATTAAAGAATCAATTACTGCCATAAGGAGGGATGATATATTAGCAGGTTCCTCTAATGAGGCCATATGGGTGGAGCTTAAAAACAAAAAGGGGGCAAGCACTTTGATGGGAGTGTACTATAGGCCCCCAAACAGTCAGGGGGAGATAGAGGAACAGATATGTAGGCAAATCTCAGAAAATTGTGCAAATAATAGGGTAATAATAGTGGGGGATTTCAACTTCCCCAATATTAACTGGGATACTCAGAGTGTAAAAGGCTTAGAGGGTACAAAATTCTTAACGTGCATCCAGGAGAGCTTTTTGAGCCAGCATGTAGAAAGTCCTACAAGAGAGGGGGCGGTACTGGACCTAATTCTAGGGAATGTGGCCGGCCAAGTGGAAGAAGTGCTAGTAGGTGAGCACTTTGGTGACAGTGACCATAATTCGGTGAGATTTAAGGTGGTCATGGAAAAGGACAGGGAGGGGCCGGAAATAAAGGTTCTAAATTGGGGGAAGGCCGATTTTAATAGGATAAGGCAGGATCTGGCCAAAATGGACTGGGATCAGCAGCTTGTAGGAAAATCCGCATCGGAGCAATGGAAGTCTTTCAGAAGGGAGATTGAGACCATACAATGGCAACATGTTCCCGTAAAGGTCAAGGGTGGTTCCAAGAACTCCAGGGAACCTTGGATGTCAGGGGATATACGAGAATGGATTTGGAAAAAAAGGAGGGCTTTTGGCAGATACAAAAGGCTAAAGACGGAGGAAGCCCTAGAGGAGTACAAAAAGTGCAGGGGGATACTTAAAAAAAGAAATTAGGAGATCAAGGAGGGGCCATGAAATAACACTGGCGAGCAAAATAAAGGAAAATCCTAAGATGTTTTATAAGTATATTAAGGGTAAGAGGATGACTAGGGAAAAAATAGGGCCCATTAGGGACAAAAATGGCAATCTGTGTGTGGAGCCGGCAGATGTAGGAGGGGTTCTAAATGAATTTTTTGCATCTGTTTTCACTATGGAGAAGGACGATGTAGACATAGAAATACGGCAGGGGGACTGTGATATACTCGAACATATTAACATCGAGCGGGAGGAGGTATTGGCGGTTTTAGCAGGCCTAAAAATGGATAAATACCCAGGCCCGGACGAAATGTATCCCAGGCTACTGTGTGAGGCAAAGGAGGAGATTGCGGGGGCTCTGACACATATATTCAGAACCTCTCTGGCCACAGGGGATGTGCCAGAGGACTGGAGAACCGCTAATGTAGTACCATTATTTAAGAAGGGGAGTAGGGAAAAACCGGGGAACTACAGGCCAGTGAGCCTAACATCAGTGGTAGGAAAATTATTGGAAAAAATTCTGAAGGACAAAATTAGTCTCCACTTGGAGAAGCAAGGATTAATCAGGGATAGTCAACATGGCTTTGTCAAGGGAAGATCATGTCTGACTAATTTGATTGAATTTTTTGAGGGGGTGACTAGGCGTGTGGATGAGGGTAACGCAGTGGATGTGGTATACATGGATTTCAGTAAGGCCTTCGATAAAGTCCCCCACAGGAGACTGGTCAAGAAGGTACGAGCCCATGGAATCCAGGGTGCCTTGGCACTTTGGATACAAAACTGGCTTAGTGGCAGAAGGCAGAGGGTGATGGTCGAAGGTTGTTTTTGTGACTGGAAGCCTGTGGCCAGTGGGGTACCACAGGGATCGGTGCTGGGTCCCTTGCTGTTTGTGGTCTACATTAATGACTTGGATATGAATGTAAAAGGTATGATCAGTAAGTTCGCTGATGATACAAAAATTGGTAGGGTGGTAAATAGCGAGGAGGATAGCCTCAGTCTGCAGGACGATATAGATGGGTTGGTCAGATGGGCGGAACAGTGGCAAATGGAATTTAACCCGGAAAAGTGCGAGGTGATGCACTTTGGAGGGACTAACAAGGCAAGGGAATACACAATGAATGGGAGGACCCTAGGCAAGACAGAGGGTCAGAGGGATCTTGGTGTGCAAGTTCACAGATCCCTGAAGGCGGCGGAACAGGTAGATAAGGTGGTAAAGAAGGCATATGGGATACTTGCCTTTATTAGCCGAGGCATAGAATACAAGAGCAAGGAGGTTATGATGGAGCTGTATAAAACACTGGTTAGGCCACAGCTGGAGTACTGTGTGCAGTTCTGGTCGCCACACTACAGGAAGGATGTGATTGCTTTGGAGAGGGTGCAGAGGAGATTCACCAGGATGTTACCAGGGCTGGAGAGCTTCAGCTATGAAGAGAGACTGGGAAGATTGGGTTTGTTTTCCTTGGAGCAGAGGAGGCTGAGGGGGTACATGATTGAGGTGTACAAAATTATGAGGGGGCACAGATAGGATGGATACTAAGGAGCTTTTTCCCTTCGTTGAGGGTTCTATAACAAGGGGACATAGATTCAAGGTAAAAGGCGGGAGGTTTAGAGGGGATTTGAGAAAGAACTTTTTCACCCAGAGGGTGGTTGGAGTCTGGAACTCACTGCCTGAAAGGGTTGTGGAGGCAGGAACCCTCACAACATTCAAGAAGCATTTGGATGAGCACTTGAAATGCCATAGCATACAAGGCTACGGACCAAATGCTGGAATATGGGATTAGAGTAGACAGGGCTTGATGGCCGGCGCGGACACGATGGGCCGAAGGGCCTCTATCCGTGCTGTATAACTCTATGACTCTAAGTGATGTAATATGGAGCATCACAAAGTGAAAACATTTCCGGTATTACTGGGCTTTCCAATGTAGTCGCTGCTGTGACCCCTTTTCCAGGTCACGCTATCCAAACTACTGCCATCTCAGAAGATTGAGACCCTCACAATGGAGTGGATAGTTTCATAGCCACTCAGAAGCTCGGTTGGTAGCACTCTCGATTCTGAATCAGAAGGATGTGGGTTCAAGTCCCACTCCAGGGACTTATGCAAAAAAAATCTAGGCCGACAGTTCCAGTGCAGTGCTGCATTGTCGGAGGTGTGGATGAGACATTAAACCGAGGCCCCGTCTGTCCTCTCTTGTGGACTTCGAAATAATGCCGTGGGATTTTTATGAAGAGCAGGGGAGTTCTCCCCGGTGTCCTGGCCAATATTTATCCCTCAATCAACATCATTAAAATACAAGATCTGGTCATTATCACAATGCTGTTTGTCGGACCTTGCTGTGCGCAAATTGGCTGTCCCGTTTCCTACATTACAACAGTGAATACATTAATTGACTGTACTTAATTGACTGTAAAGCGCTTTAGGATATCCTGGGGTCATGAAAGGCAAAATATAAATGCAAGTCTCTCTCTTTTTTATTGCATATAGTTTATCCTGCAAGTTGGACACTCCAGATATTTTGAGGCTATGAAAGAAAAACTGAAGGATTATAATGTCCACAGAAATCACGGGTGCAAAGTCATCAAAACCATGTCATGTTAAAGCCAGATGTGATGACAGCACCCCAACCATCCATTCCACCCGGTTTCTTGCTCTTTTGCACTTTTCCCCATCATACAACCAACCCACCTCAAACCCAGAAAGACAGAGACCTAAAACCTGAAAAAAACACAGGAGAAAAAACAGGTGACAGGACAAGTTGAACAAGCTGTTAAAATATATAGAGTACAAAAACAAAGAAGTAATGCTAAACCTTTATAAATTACTGGTTAGGCCTCAGCTGGAGTAATGTGACCAATTCTGGGCACTATATTTTAGGAAGGACTTCAAGGTCTTAGAGAGGGTGCAGAGGAGATTTACTAGAATGGTACCAGGGATGAGGGACCTCAGTTATGTGGAGAGACAAGACAAACCTCTCTCTTTCTCTCATCTTCTGATTGCAGATCTTTTCTCTTCTGGTTCTCTTTCCTCTTTTCATTGAAAGAGCTATCCAATTGGTTGCACTCACCTGCTCTTTCCCCATATCCCTGTGCATTTTTACTTTTCAATTAAATAGATAAGTGTGAGGTATTATACTTTGGTAAGAAGAATAAGGGGGCCACATACTGCTTGGATAATAAGAGTCTAATAAGGGGAAGAGGAGCAGAGGGATCGGGGGGGGTGGGGGGCACAAATACACAAATCACTAAAAGTAGCGACAGGTTAATAAGGTCATAAAAAAAGCATTTTTTTTTTTATTCGTTCACGGGATGTGGGCGTCGCTGGCAAGGCCGGCATTTATTGCCCATCCCTAATTGCCCTCGAGAAGGTGGTGGTGAGCCGCCTTCTTGAACCGCTGCAGTCCGTGTGGAGATGCCGGTGATGGACTGGGGTGGACAAATGTAAGGAATCTTACAACACCAGGTTATAGTCCAACAAATTTATTTTAAAATCACAAGCTTTCGGAGATTATCCCCTGACGAAAGCTTGTGATTTTAAAATAAATTTGTTGGACTATAACCTGGTGTTGTAAGATTCCTTACATAAAAAAAGCAAACCAAGCTCTTGGGTTCATTTCTAGAGGGATAGAATTGAAAAGCAGAGAAGTTATGTTAAACTTGTATAGAATCTTGGTTAGACCACACTTGGAGTACAGTGTACAGTTCTGGTCTCCATATTACAAAAAGGATATAGAGGCATTGGAGAAGGTACAAAAAGGACTTACTAGGATGATACCAGAACTGAGAGGTTACAACCATCAGGAAAGATCGAGCAGGCTGGAGCTCTTTTCTCTAGTAAAGAGAAGACTGAGGGGTGACTTGATCGAGGTGTTTAAGATTGTGAAAGGGTTTGATAAGGTAGACGTGAAGATGTTTCCACTTGCAGGGGAGACCAGAACTAGGGGTCATAAAAATAAGACAGCCACTAATAAATCCAATAGGGAACGCAGGAGAATCTCCTTTACCCAGAGTGGTTAGAATGTGGAACTCGCTCCCACAAGGAGTAGTTGTGGTGACTAGCATAGATACATTTAAGGGGAAGCTAGATAAAGGAATAGGAAAAAAGGAATAGAAGGGTATGCTGATAGGGTTAGATGAAATAGGGATGGAGGAGGCTCGTGTGGAACATAAATACTGGCATGGGCCTGTTGGGCCGAATGACCTGTTTCTGTACTGTACATTCTATGTAATTCTATGTAAGTAGATATCCAATTCCCTTTTTGAAAGTTACTATTGAATCGGCTTCCACCACCCTTTCAGGCAGTGCATTCCATTGTGTTTACCTCACAAACCTGGGTTCAACCAAAAAAAGCAATGTCTTGTCAGGAAACTGAAAGACTTACAAGTTTTAGCAATTTTAGTGATTTTCTAGGAGATACACGCACATCATAAAAAAAACTAGAAAATGACTTCAGCGCTGATTCAATCTCAGATTTAAAATGATGTTCTGAAACGCTGCTGTGCTTTTACCGTTTAAGGCATCTGAAAGCACTGAAGAAATTACGGCTTTACAACTCATTCCAAAGTAACTCCTGTTCCATACATAAACAACTTGATCAGATCAATCTCAATACAATTCTCTCTCAAATACTTTTATTTTCCTTTAGCTGAATTTATTTTACCAAAAACTCCAAGCATTACTCTATACGCAGAGGTCTTTTAGTAAGATCTTCCTCCTCTCTAGGCTAGTGTAAGTAAATTACGTGTGTCTGAATAGCTCCAACGCATATAGCAGGCTGGGGCGTGGCGAACTTCAAAATGGGCCACGAGCCAATCTGAAGCCACCTGACTAAGAAACCGTGGTACAGGTGGAGAGAAAAACCCAACAATAAATTACAGTTAAGTTCATCATTTTCTCCTATTAAAGGAGATAGTATTCTGAATAAAATGCATTTCCCCTTGGCATATCTTCCCATTTAATTCTGCCATCTTGGGGACAAAAGTCATTTCAAAGAGCAAGTTTCACAACCTATACTCCTTTACAAAGAAAATACCGTAATGAAAATTCTTCCAGCCCCTGTCCTTCAGTGTTCCCCCTTCTCGTGACATCTGTGACTCATGCTGACTCCTGTTCTATGGATACCGACAGGGTTCTCACACTTTACCCAAGTAGCCATTTTTCCTTTGTGAGCCTGAACAGTATGTGTCAACTAACCATTCAATCAAGGGGGGGACGGGGGACGGGGGGACATTCGGAGCTGAGCCCGATCCCATCCTCGTCCAATATCCACACCCAGTAGAGGACACGGAATAATTGGAACCCACCAAGTCACTGGATGAATCCCTGACTGGCATCCTTTTATCCCCCGTGTTTCGGTTGATCTCTACTTCATATTTTTTCTTTTGAATAGTGAGTGGTGACTATATCATCTGGGAAACTGGCTAGGAAGAGCGACTGAGCTCGACAGAGTGAGGGAGCTAAACTGCCACTAGTGGATAAAAATTATCCCAAGATACTTCAGTAATTGAGTCATAAGAACATAAGAACATAAGAAATTGGAGCAGGAGTAGGCCAATCGGCCCCTCGAGCCTGCTCCGCCATTCAATAAGATCATGGCTGATCTGATCCCAACCACAAATCTAAAGAACATAAGAAGTCGGAGCAGGACCCGGCCACATAGCCCCTGGGCTATGGAACTCATTAATCTGCACCCTGATATTGTTGGGCTCAATAACCTAACTGAGCAGGTTCACATAGTATTAGCACTCACTGATCAAAGTGTTTTAAAAATTCCAACTGTATCAAAAGCCCATTTCTTCATGAGGATAAAAATTCCCCAGAAAAAATGGTCAACAATTTCTGTTGATGTGAACTTGTTCAATCCCATTCTCTTATGGCTATAACTTCGAATGCAGTACAAAATGGTTAAAACAAGGAATAGATACTCACTTTGTTGTTTGGATACTTGTACAGGACTTGCTCAAACCATTTTTTCCCTACCTCTTCGTGACACATACCGATTCAACGGGATGTGGAAGAATGTACTAATCTGACCATCTCTATCCCTCAACCAAAACAGATTATCATTTCATTGACCCCATTGCTGTTTGTGGAACCATGAATGTATAAATTGGGTGCCACATTTGCCTACATAACAGTGACTGCACTTCAAAAATACTTCACTGGCTGTGAAGCGCTTTGGGACTTCCTGAGGACATGAAAGGCGTGATATAAATCCAAGTCAGTCTTGAATGTGTCAATTGAGTCCACCATCACTGCTGTAGATGGCAATCTGTTCCATATGTTAACTCGTGGAGTTACTCCTTAAAAATATCCAAGCTGTGAATGTATGACTTACTTCACGTTTTCCTTAATCGGATCAGTTTCAGAACCAAGAAGACAAGTCTGCTCCAACCTTCACTTGTGATATTTGCCATGCCATGACTCAGACACAAACTATCAACAGTGATGATTTTCTCACTGTGAAAACAACTTCACAACTTGGGCTTGTAACCTTCAAACTTAACAAGCCCTACGATGTCTTGGTAGCTTTGGAGCACTAGAGGACCATCATGCCTGACGTACGATACATCAATGTATCGATAAAATATGACACTCCACTTAATTACTAAAAGGACCATTTAAATGAGGCCTGGGCTTGCTGTCCTCCAAATTTTAAACAGGAAAAAATCTTATCTTTTATTTTGGTTAAAACTTTATCCAGTTACAGTAATTATGTTGAGTGATTTGGATGATATTGGAAATGTTTATGAACAGTACAAGATCTCCCAAGACTGAGTTATTGCTTGCACTTGGCCAACATTTTGATTCTTTTATACATATCCATGCACTTATATCCTACCTGTCACGTTCTTCTTTCATTCTCTCCAGCTCTTCCTCGTTCAGGACATCACTCTTCTGTTTAGTCTTTTGTTCCTTCCCTTTTTCTTCCTTCTTTTTACCAAACCTGTTTAAAAAGGTAACAATAATGCTTATTCAAAAAAAAAATCATAGGAACAAATGTAGAGCTGTTGGACTTACTATCTATTATTACAGCTCCTAGATTCGTTGACAACACACAATATTTTCAGTTTTGCTATTTGTTAGCCCCAATTTTTCTCCTCTCCTGTAGGCAGTAACTCATGTTCAGATATGGACCACAGGTGTTGGCACTCGTCTGGTACCTCATATGCACGTGCTGGACAATGGGCGTCAGCAGGCTGCTAGAGTGAAGGGGCAATGCAGCCAAGCCTGATCCAATCTCTACCTGACGTCCAACAGAGTGTGCTTCCAAGAGAGGTTGCCTGACAGCAATTAGGGGCAGGACTTCTTCTCCCTAACCCAGGAGCTCAGAGGCTAATCATATCACCCACACCACTGTCTCGACCGAAGTAAGCTAATTTAACATATACCAGGAATCAAACTTGGATCTTCTTGGTCAATAAGGATAAGCTAGTCACTTTCTCCAATCCATGCTCCCACATATGCTTAGAAAGTGTTGGAACCCATTCATCTACACAGGTATCGAATCTGAGTCCCATCCTATTCGCATTCGACATACACACAAGCTCACCTTCCAGCGGGGACTCATCTGGTACCAATTAGAATAGGGAACCTTGATGTTTTAGCTCCGTAAACCAGGAGCATTGAAGCCAATTATAGTGTCTCCAACATCACCCTTGACTGAGTCCAACTAACTCGGCACTGACCTGGAATTGAACTTAGAAAACTTCCTGTTCTGTGGCCTGGATCATACCACACAGTGCATTTACTTAGTGAGCCCAACAGTGTTCAGGGATCATTAATTATATGATCTAGAAGAGATTTTTGGTTAAAGCTATAATATGAATCCCAGCTCAGGATTGTTAAGGGTTAATATGTAAGTTGCAGCATCCATACGGTCACCTTGACAGATGAAGGCAGACTGGGGACCATTGGGACATTGAGGGGATTAGTATATTAATGAGCTCTCCTGAATGTTAATGAGTCAGCCATTGAAACGGTTACCCTTGACAATCATAGATAGATAATCACATTTCAGATACTTCCAATAGGCATTCCGACATGAGATGCTAAGTGAGATTGTAATTATGCAACCTGGGATTCCACTCTTGGGCAAGCAGAGGCTGAGCCCTGGATAGGGAGAGGGTCAGAGGTCAGTGCCCGCTATCAGACAAAATTTGCATTTATATAGCGCCTTTAATGCAGAAAAATGCTTCAAAGTATTTCTCAGTGGCGTAATTTAAAGTGATTGGCAAAAGAACCAAAGGTGACATGAGGAAAAACTTTTTTTTACATAGCGAGTGGTTAGGATCTGGACTGCACTGCCCAAGGAGGTGGTGGAGACAGATTCAATCATGGCCATCAGAAGGGAACTGGATAAGTACTTGAAAGGAAAAAAATTACAGGGCTACGGGGATAGGGCAGGGGAGTGGGACTAGCTAGATTGCGCTTGCATAGAGCCAGCGCGGACTCGACAGGCCGAATGGCCTCCTTCCGTGCTGTAACCTTTCTATGATTCTAATCAGAAAACATCCCTATTGGTAATGAACAGCTTGTCCTCTGACTCACTGTGAGCAACACTATGGGAGATCTGTTAGTATCATTCAATCAACAGCATAACACTATTGTAAGTGGACCATTCACCGCTATCTATATGTTATCCTCAGCGTCCCTGCACTGAGTTCTGATAAATTACCCTAGTGATGAATGATGTGGATTAGGTAAAAGGCAATCGTACTGTTGTGTAAAATGAACACTACCTTTCACGCTACACTTTGACAAACATGGAACATAGCTGGAAGTGTCAGTAGATGACTCATTTACATTACAGATCTGAAGGACTAATAATGTTAGCAGCAAGATCGGCTAATTGAATACGATGCATATGCTCGAGCAGATGATATCATGCAGCCCAAAATCTCTCAGCTTCACGCTGTCACTGTACAGTTATGTTGGGCATTAACAAAATTCATTTCAATGGATCTGTCAACGTCTGTGCAACCTTCAATGAGACATAGGCAGCCAAAATCTATCTGGCAAGGTCTCCATTTACAATGTTTGCAAACACAGCAATGTTCATTGATACAGTGGTGACAATGATGAGATCAACAATTGCAACT
The DNA here is from genome assembly GCF_035084215.1 of Heptranchias perlo. Classification (NCBI taxonomy): domain Eukaryota; kingdom Metazoa; phylum Chordata; class Chondrichthyes; order Hexanchiformes; family Hexanchidae; genus Heptranchias; species Heptranchias perlo. The sequence continues at coordinate 88,948,832 of NC_090331.1, read as the reverse complement.
GCCCCAAGATTTTTTATATATATATTTTCTCCTGTCTTGCAATCAGAGGCAACTTTTTTTTTATTCGTTCATGGGATGTGGGCGTCGCTGGCAAGGCCATCAATTATTGCCCATCCCTAATTGCCCTCGAGAAGGTGGTGGTGAGCCGCCTTCTTGAACTGCTGCAGTCCATGGGGTGACGGTTCTCCCACTGTGCTGTGAGGAAGGGAGTTCCAGGATTTTGACCCAGCGACGATGAAGGAACGGCGATATATTTCCAAGTCGGGATGGTGTGTGACTTGGAGGGGAACCTGCAGGTGGTGTTGTTCCCATGTACCTGCTGCTCGTCCTTCGAGGTGGTAGAGGTCGCGGGTTTGGGAGGTGCTGTCGAAGAAGCCTTGGCGAGTTGCTGCAGTGCATCCTGTGGATGGTACACACTGCAGCCACTGTGCGCCGGTGGTGAAGGGAGTGAACGTTTAGGGTGGTGGATGGGGTGCCAATCATGCAGGCTGCTTTGTCCTGGATTGTGTCGAGCTTCTTGAGTGTTGTTGGAGCTGCACTCATCCAAGCAAGTGGAGAGTATTCCATCACACTCCTGACTTGTGCCTTGTAGATGGTGGAAAGGCTTTGGGGAGTCAGGAGGTGAGTCACTCGCCGCAGAATACCCAGCCTCTAACCTGCTCTTGTAGCCACAGTATTTATATGGTTGGTCCAGTTAAGTTTCTGGTCAATGGTGACCCCCAGGATGTTGATGGTGGGGGATTCGGCGATGGTAATGCCATTGAATGTCAAGGGGAGGTGGTTAGACTCTCTCTTGTTGGAGATGGTCATTGCCTGGCACTTAAATGGCAAGTAATATTTGCGCCAGACATGAGCCCAAGCCTGGATGTTGTTCAGGTCTTGCTGCATGCGAGCTCGGACTGCTTCATTATTTGAGGGGTTGCAAATGGAACTGAATACTGTGCAATCATCAGCGAACATCCCCATTTCCGACCTTATGATGGAGGGAAGGTCATTGATGAAGCAGCTGAAAATGATTGGGCCTAGGACACTGCCCTGAGGAACTCCTGCAGCAATGCCCTGGGGGTGAGATGATTGGCCTCCAACAACCACTACCATCTTCCTTTGTGCTAGGTATGACTCCAGCCACTGGAGAGCTTTCCCCCTGATTCACATTGACTTCAATTTTACTCGGGCTCCTTGGTGCCACACTCGGTCAAATGCTGCTTTGATGTCAAGGGCAGTCATTCTCACCTCACCTCTGGAATTCAGCTCTTTTGTCCATGTTTGGACCAAGGCTGTAATGAGGTCTGGAGTCGAGTGGTCCTGGTGGAACCCAAATTGAGCATCGGTGGGCAGGTTATTGGTGAGTAAGTGCCGCTTGAAAGCACTGTCGACGACACCTTCCATCACTTTGCTGATGATCGAGAGTAGTCTGATGGGGCGGTAATTGGCCGGATTGGATTTGTCCTGCTTTTTGTGGTCAGGACATACCTGGGCAATTTTACACATTGTCGGGTAGATGCCAGTGTTGTAGCTGTACTTGAACAGCTTGGCTAGAGGCGCAGCTAGTTCTGGAGCACAAGTCTTCAGCACTACAGCCGGGATGTTGTCGGGGCCCATAGCCTTTGCTGTATCCAGTGCACTCAGCCATTTCTTGATATCACGTGGAGTGAATCGAATTGGCTGAAGACTGGCTTCTGTGATGGTGGGGTTATCGGGAGGAGGCCGAGATGGATCATCCACTCGGCACTTCTGGCTGAAGATGGTTGCAAACGCTTCAGCCTTGTCTTTTGCACTCACGTGCTGGACTCCGCCATTATTGAGGATGGGGATGTTTGCAGAGCCTCCTCCTCCCGTTAGTTGTTTAATTGTCCACCACCTTTCACAACTGGATGTGGCAGGACTGCAGAGCTTTGATCTGATCCGTTGGTTGTGGAATCGCTTAGCTCTGTCTATAGCATGTTGCTTCCGCTGTTTAGCATGCAAGCAGTCCTGAGTTGTAGCTTCACCAGGTTGGCACCTCATTTTTAGGTATGCCTGGTGCTGCTCCTGGCATGCTCTTCTACACTCCTCATTGAACCAGGGTTGATCCCCTGGCTTGTTGGTATTGGTAGAGTGAGGAATATGCCGGGCCATGAGGCTACAGATTGTGCTGAAATACAATTCTGCTGCTGCTGATGGCCCACAGCGCCTCATGGATGCCCAGCTTTGAGCTGCTAGATCTGTTCCGAATCTATCCCATTTAGCACGGTGGTAGTGCCACACAACACGTTGGATGGTATCCTCAGTGCAAAGACGGGACTTCATCTCCATGAGGACTATGCGGTGGTCACTCCTACCAATACTGTCATGGACAGATGCATTTGCGACAGGTAGATTGGTGAGGTCAAGTAAGTTTTTCCCTCGTGTTGGTTCGCTCACCACCTGTCACAGGCCCAGTCTGGCAGCTATGTCCTTCAGGACTCAGCCAGCTCGGTCAGTAGTGGTGCTACCGAGCCACTCTTGGTGATGGACATTGAAGTCCCCCACCCAGATTACATTCTGTGCCCTTACTACCCTCAGTGCTTCCTCCAAGTGGTGCTCAACATGGAGGAGGATTGATTCATCAGCTGAGGGAGGACGGTTGGTGGTAATCAGGAGGTTTCCTTGCCCGTATTTGACCTGATGCCATGAGATTTCATGGGGTCCAGAGTCAATGTTGAGGACTCCCAGGGCCACTCTCTCCTGATTGTATATCACTGTACCGCCACCTCTGGTCGCTCTGTCCTGCCGGTGGGACAGGACATACCCAGGGATGGTGATAGAAGAGTCCAGGACGTTGGCTGGAAGGTGTGATTCTGTGAGTATGGCTATGTCAGGCTGTTGCTTGACTAGTCTGTGGGACAGCTCTCCCAATTTTAGCACAAGCCCCCAGATGTTAGTGAGGAGGACTTTGCAGGGTCGACTGGGCTTGGTTTGCCTTTGTCGTGTCCAGTGCCTAGTGGTCCGATGCCGGGTGGTCCGTCCGGTTTTATTCTTATTGTGACTTTTTTTAGCGAGATTTTACAACTGAGTGGCTTGCTAGGCCATTTCAGAGGGCAATTAAGAATCAACCACATTGCTGTGGGTCTGGAGTCACATATAGGCCAGACCGGGTAAGGACGGCAGGTTTCCTTGGTAAATGAGGTGTTAGAATCCTGTTACACAGATGCTGCAGGAGGACAATAAGATATGCCCTCACCAGAATTCATGAAATCATAAAGCACAGGAGGCCATTCAGCCCATCGTGCCTGTGCCGGATCTTTGAAAGAGCTATCAATTCGTCCCACTCCCCTGCTCTTTTCCCAAATGTCTGCAGATTATTGCTTTTCAAGTATATATGCAATTCCCTTTTGAAAGTTACTATTGAATCTGCTTCCACCACCCTTTCAGGCAGTGCATTCCAGATCATAACAACTCGCTGCGTAAAAACAATTTCTCCTCATCTCACCTCTGTTTCTTGTGCCAATTACCGTAAATGTGTCCCCTCTAGTTACCAGTGGAAACAGTTTGTCCTTATTTACACTATCAAAACCCATCATGATTTTGAACACCTGTATTTAATCTCCCCATAACCTTCTCTGCTTTAAAGAGAACAATCCCAGCTTCTCCAGTCTCTCCACAGTACTGTCTCCCTCAGATTGATCACAGTGTAAGAGTGTAATATGGCGTTTGAACACACAGCCTCTGTACTGGAACAGAGGACTGACAGCCAAGCATGAGGCTGAACAGCTAAGCTTTATTTCCAATGTGCCTGTTTTAAACAAATGAGCAACATTAGTGCAACAAAGAAAAATGTGTTGTTGGCAGGGGTCTACACCGTCTCAAACAGTGTTCCATTTCCCAAAGCTAACATCACTCAACTAGAACAGGACACACACACACATCATATAAAAAAAAGAGACACATACATGACAGTATATTTATACTTTTGCCACAGTGCGAAGCTATCACTTTCCCATCTGCTTTCATTAACAAATTCTACATCAGCTCTGAACTGCTACTGTAGCTGAATTAATTGCAAATGCACACGGTACATTTATTAAAAGTTAAAATTGCCATTTCTCAGTGGCGAGTGAAATTATTCCGCACTTCCAATTTTTTTTTTTTTTTTTTAACGGTCCCGCTTAAACATGCAAAGTGAAAGTTAATTAGCACAATTTCAGTCAACACGATTTCCCTGGCCGACAAAAGCATCATTTTCACACTAAGAAGTGCTGCAACAAAGCATGCTCTGATGCATTATATTAGTGCTATCATATTAGTGAAAATAGGAATTTGATAACACTTATTTTTCAAAAAAAAGTTCCAAATTGTAAAACCTGATTGAGCTATTTGTTCAAATGTGCATGATTTTGAGGTTTCTCAGATCAGTTAAGCAACCTGCATTCCATGGTTCATGAGTGCGCAGAAGGGCACTCGGTTTTGAGGGGTAATGTAAGTGGCGTTATGCTGTTGCTGGGTGCAGAGCAATGAGCTTTATTTCTCAGTGTTGTTATTTTTACTTACAGCACCAATGCAAAAATAACTCAACTAAGGACCGCGAGAACACGGACAGACTGTACTGCGCCCGAACCAGTGCAACGGAGCTCCCAGTGGCAGACAGCTCGTGGCCCCTTGAGCAGGTTCTGTAGCATTGCTTCAATCGGTTACCCCGGCATTCAGGAGCTGAACATTTTAACATTTGAGGACAGTCTATTCTATGTTCTTTGCCAAGGGCACAGACAACTTTTTATCAAAAAAGGAAAGCAACCATAGAATCTTACAGCACAGAAGGAGGCCATTCGGCCCATCGTGCCGGCTCTTTGAAAGAGCTATCCAATTGGTCCCACTCCTCCTGCTCTTCCCCCATAGTCCTGCAAATTTTTTCCTTTTCAGGTATTTATCTAATTCCCTTTTGAAAGTTACTGTTGAACTTGCTTCCACCACCCTTTCAGGCAGTGCATTCCAAATCACAACAACTCGCTGCGTAAAAAAATTTCTCCTCTTCTCTCCTCAGGAAAATATACACCGCACCCCAGTGAGAAATGTAGAAAATACACACTGCACCCAGTGAGAAATGTAGAAAATATACACTGCACTTCACTAAGAAACAAAAAATATACAGTCTATCTACTTTCTTTCTGTTAAAAAAGCCATTTTTACAAAGAGTGGCATGGATTGTTAACGGTTTAACTGTCTCCAAATGTCACGCACCTGGGGAGATAATACAGCTGTTACAGACACAGAGACAGACACACTGACAGGAAAAAGAATTTTTAGCAGTTGAGAACTTATAAATTGGGAAAGAAAGCAGGGCTAGCAATGCCAAAATTAGCTAAATGTTGCCTTGCCTTGGCAAGAATTTATTTTTGCATGACAGTAACCCTTACTGCTGGAAGTGGCTGATTCAGCACTTGTTACATCGGAGATATAGATGGATGTTGTCGCAAGTCTGTCCATTACCTCACAACCGGAAGGAGCCTCTGTCGTAAATTTAGAGTGGCTGATGGTCAGCTTGGAGTTGTAATACGATTAATAAGTGAGCCAGGCTTTTTAAGCAATAAAAGTTCAGATTAGTTTAGGCGTTAATGAATAACGTGCACCATATTAAAGACACAAGAGGGAAGCTTGCCATCTTGGCAGTAATTAATGAGACCTGGGTGTTATTTTAGTGACAGGAGTTTTAGAGCTTGGAGACTGTGCCGTCCCAGAGCAACCAGACAGCAGTGAGCTGGCTGACTTAAGGAATGTGCGTGACAGTGAAAAGCAGGTGACAAGAGAAGGCAGTATTTGAATTTGTAACACTCAGTTGAAGGCAGAACTCTGTGGACTCACTTTCTTTCCAGGTAAAAGAAAGAAAGAATTGCATTTATATAGCACCTTTCACAACCTCAGGAGGTCCCAAAGCGCTTTACAGCCAATGAACTACTTTTTGAAGTGTCGTCACTATTGTGACGTAGGAAACAGCAACCAATTTGTGCACAGCAAGGTCTCACAAACAGCAATGTGATAATGACAAGATAATCTGTTTAGTGATGTTGGTTGAGTGATAAATATCGGCCAAGACACCTGCTCTTCTTCGAAATATTGCCACGGGATCTTTCACGTGCACCCAAGAGGGCAGACACTATTTTGAACAGCAGAGGAGGTCTCCCCATGTCCTAGCCAATATTTATCCCTCAATCAACATCACTAAATCATATTATCTGGTCACAATGCTGTTTGTGGGACCTTGCTGTGCACAAATTGGCTGCCGTGTTTCCTATATTACAATAGCAACTACACTTCAAAAGCACTTTGGGACCTCTACATTTCTCATCCTAAAGACAGTACCTCCGACGGTGCAGCACTCCCTCAGTACTGCACTGAAGTGGCAGCCTGGATTATGCGCTCAAGTCTTCGGAATGGGACTTGATCCCACAACCTTCCGACTCAGAGGCGAGAGTGCTACCACTGAGCCACAGCTGACAGCTAATGAGCTGTAGAATCCTGTTCAGGGCTGGTCTATTTCACCAAATACATGCATGTAAGTGCTCAATGAGGCAAGGTGGAGGAAGTTTTACTCTGTCGTATGTGAAAGTGTTTGATAGGACAGCAGGGAGGGGCTTTATTCTGCATCTAACCTTATGTTGTTTCTGTCCTGGAGTGCTTGGTGTGGGAGTTTAGAGGCAGCTTTATCCTGTGTATAATCTATGCTGAAACTGGTCTGGGAGTGCCTGATAGGGCAGTGCTGAGAGAACATTACCCACACAAGAAGTGCCTCATTTTTGTTTTGATGCCTCTTGAGACAGTCCTCTTGAGAACAAGTAGATGATCATTTGGGTGGATTTGTCTTACCACTGTGGGACACAATGATCCAGCACATTTACACACTGCCATTGGAACACCAATTACAAATAGGTGCAAAGATGTGTGTTGGACAGCTCAAAGAAACCAGCACATAATCATTATTCCATAATAGTGCTGTCAAACTGTTTCCTTAGTGTGCTAAAAGTTACTAATACCGTTCATTCACCACTACACAGAACCAATCATCCTGAGAAGGATTGGTGGTTATGGACAAAATACGGACATGAAGTAGGCAGTGATCCATGAAGCAATGTAGAATAGATAACAAGGGTTACAAGGCTGTAATTCAATCGCGTGTTTCTGATGGTTAACATACAGAAGAGACAGCAAGGAGTGATTACAAGTCTACTATCTAATCAAAGGGCTCAAAAGGCAGCTTAAATTGTGAGACAGAAGCTGTGTTTGTGAATTGTTTTAGCCTCTTGATTAAATTAAGGACTTGTAACACACTCCATTATTCTCTGCATAATAATATACAGAAGCTATGGGATTCCCCTCAATGATACCACCTCTGGTACAATAACATATGCACAAGCAGGATTTGTCTCTTGGTCACTAACCACCATGACATTTATGCTGACATAAGGAACAAAAATGGGGGAAAAAAAGCATGTGTTCTACTGATTATGAAGACAATCTGGAGTACGTTACCAGGCAGTAATGCATCAATAGGCTAGGATTATGCGATTGCAGTTTCTGGTGTCATCTAACCTGCCAATGCATTACAGACTTGTAACATGCTTCACACTGTGCATTATCCTATATATAATCCATTTAAACCTCTCAATTAGATTCCAGCTTGTAACTTGATTTTGGGTATCCATTCTATTCTACTGTGCAGGTATATATAACCACCTGAACCCCTTGATTAAATTCCAGCCTGTAACTATTCTATATATAATCCACCTTAGCCATTCTATTGGATCCCAACTCATACCCTACTTCCAGGTATCCATTATATTCTAAATACATGGCAACTGAACCCCTTGATTAGATTCCAGACTGCAACTCGATCCTGAGTATCCATTTCATATTCTATATATGCCGCCTGAACCCCTCGATTAAATTCTACTGAGGTATCCATTATTCTATATATAAACCTTCTGAATCCCCTCGATTAGATTCCAGCCTGTAACTCACTCCCGGGTATCTGTAATTCTATATATGAACCACCTGAACCCCTTGATTAGATTCCAGCCTGTAACTCACTCCCGGGTATCTGTATTTCTATATGTAAACCACCTGAATCCCCTCGATCAGATTACAGCCTGTAATTCACCCCAGGTATCCATTATTTTATATATGGATCATCTGAATCCTAACTCCTACGTATCCATAAATTTCTAAACAACTCATGCCCGGGTATATCATTCTGTAAATATACATTTCATCACCTTTTAAAACCATTGTTAATTACAGACAATTTTAAAAATACTAACACTGTTCAATTTCTAAGGCACATTTCAGGACACTGTCAAATCTTAATAGAATTTGCCAGGAGAATTAACATTTTTTTAAAAATCACTGACAGTCACAGCACAGATCATCCCTCGATCAAGTGGCATGAAAAAGAATGAACTTGCATTTATATAGGGCCTTTTGTGACCTCAGGAAAGCTTTGCAGCAATTTAAGTACTTTTGAGGTGTGGTCACTGTTGTAATATGGGAATGGTGATAGTTCAAGACAACAAACCTTTACTGCACACTGTTATGAGGGTGGGAAAATCACCAGTCGCCACTGTTAACTTGCGGTTTTATTTTTGTGTCAGCTGACTTTGCTCAAATTCAAGCCAAGAAGGATCCTTAAACAAATCCAGCTACTACAAACTCTTAGTTCACACATTTAAAAGAAAAAGTATTTTACTTTCTCTGCTTTCTTTCGTCACCTGATGGGCATATGCCACCCCATGCAAAGGGCCAGGCAACCTGATCTCAGACTTGCACTGTATCCGGCTGTTAAAAGATGTAAAGCTGGGCCTTGGGAACAGGCTGCTGGCTCCTGCAGTGGACGCCGATTCGCTGAATCTCTTCAAGCGAGAGCTGAACCTGTTTCTGGCTGGGGCGGAGATCACCTCGTACAGAAGGTAGGTGCATAGAATTCAGCGTCAGAGTGATCTCCCGGATTAGTTTCAATTGCCAAAGGAATTTCACAGATTTTCCCCCCCAAATTGGCCTGGGTTTTTAATCTGGTTTTTCGCTTCTCCCAGGAATATCACATATCACATGGTTTCGGGTGGGGTGGGGAGCGTATATATTGCGATGCACATGGTATCGCGAGTTGTGTGAGAAAGGCTGAATGGGCCCGAGGGTCTTTTCTTGTCCATCATTGCTCGTATGTTCGTATTAGAACTCCTCCCATTTTGCTCGTTCACTTTGACGAGGGACCCAGTCTTCACACGGTGCCAGAAACTTATCAGGTCAGCGATTTTATTTTTTCCCCCCATGCCAATTGTTTCCCCCCTCCTTTCCTGAAGGCATTGTCTGCTTGTTGAGTACCTTCCAGCACTTCACCCAAGTGGCCATTATTCACATACCGGCCCGAGACATTCAATGTCAGCAGGAAATCTGACCACAGGAGCCATCAGGGCGGCCCAAATCTGACCACAGGAGCCATCAGGGCGGCCCAAATCTGACCACAGGAGCCATCAGGGCGGCCCAAATCTGACCACAGGAGCCATCAGGGCGGCCCAAATCTGACCACAGGAGCCATCAGGGCGGCCCAAATCTGACCACAGGAGCCATCAGGGCGGCCCAAATCTGTTCTCACCCAACGTGCACGCACTTTTCAGCACGTTATTAGATATAAGAACATAAGAAATGGGAGCAGGAGTAGGCCATACGGCCCCTTGAGACTGCTCCGTCATTCAATAAGATCATGGCTGATCTTAGACCTCAACTCCACTTTCTCGCCCAATCCCCATATCCCTTGATTCCCCGAAGAGTCCAAAAATCTATCCATCTCAGCCTTGAATATACTCAATGACTCAGCATCGACAGCCCTCGGGGTAGAGAATTCCAAAGATTCACAACCCTCTGAGTGAAGAAATTTCTCCTCATCTCAGTCTTAAATGGCCGACCCCTTATCCTGCGACTATGAAGTGTTGTGCTCCAGAACTAGCTGCGGCTCTAGCCAAGCTGTTCAAGTACAGCTACAACACTGGCATCTACCCGACAATGTGGAAAATTGCCCAGGTATGTCCTGTCCACAAAAAGCAGGACAAATCCAATCCAGCCAATTACCGCCCCATCAGTCTACTCTCAATCATCAACAAAGTGATGGAAGGTGTCGTCGACAGTGCTATCAAATAACCTGCTCACTGATGTTCAGTTTGGGTTCCGCCAGGACCACTCGGCTCCAGACCTCATTACAACCTTGGTCCAAACACGGACAAAAGAGCTGAATTCCAGAAGTGAGGTGAGAGTGACTGCCCTTGACATCAAGGCAGCATTTGACCAAGTGTGGCACCAAGGAGCCCTAGTAAAATTGAAGTCAATGGGAATCAGGGGGAAAACTCTCCAGTGGCTGGAGTCATACCTAACACAAAGGAAGATGGTAGTGGTTGCTGGAGGCCAATCATCTCAGCCCCTGGGCATTGCTGCAGGAGTTCATCAGGGCAGTGTCCTAGGCCCAACCATCTTCAGCTGCTTCATCAAATGGCCTTCCCTCCATCATAAGGTCAGAAATGGGGATGTTCGCTGATGATTGCACAGTGTTCAGTTCCAGTCACAACCCCTCAAATAATGAAACAGTCCGAGCTCGCATGCAGCAAGACCTGGACAACATCCAGGCTTGGGCTCATAAGTGGCAAGTAACATTCGCTCCAGATAAGTGCCAGGCAATGACCATCTCCAACAAGAGAGAGTCTAACCACCTCCCCTTGACATTCAACGGCATTACCATCGCCGAATCCCCCACCATCAATATCCTGGGGGTCACCATTGACCAGAAACTTAACTGGACCAGCCACATAAATACTGTGGCTACGAGAGCACGTCAGAGGCTGGGTATTCTGCAGCGAGTGACTCACCTCCTGACTCCCCAAAGCCTTTCCACCATCTACAAGGCACAAGTCAGGAGTGTGATGGAATACTCTCCACTTGCTTGGATGAGTGCAGCTCCAACAACACTCAAGAAGCTCGACATCATCCAAGATAAAGCAGCCCGCTTGATTAGCACCCCATCCACCACCCTAAACATTCACGCCCTTCACCACCGGCGCACAGTGGCTACAGTGTGCACCATCTACAGGATGTACTGCAGCAACTCACCAAGGCTTCTTCGACAGCACCTCCCAAACCCGCGACCTCTACCACCCAGAAGGACAAGAGTAGCAGGCAAATGGGAACAACACCACCTGCACGTTCCCCTCCAAGTCACACACCATCCCGACTTGGAAATATATCGCCGTTCCTTCATCGTCGCTGGGTCAAAATCCTGGAACTCCCTTCCTAACAGCACAGTGGGAGAACCGTCACCACACGGACTGCAGCGGTTCAAGAAGGTGGCTCACCACCACCTTCTCAAGGGCAATTAGGGATGGGCAATAATTGCCGGCCTCGCCAGCGATGCCCACATCCCATGAACGAATAAAAAAAAATGTCACCTAGTCCTAGACTCTCCAGCAGGGGAAATAATCTCTCAGCATTTATATTGATCTGGATTGGGATTTTTCCTCTTCAATAATGAAAGGGCTAATTGTAGAGCACAAAATCTAGGCTGACACTCCCAGTGCAGTACTGAGGGAGAGCTGCACTGGTGGAGCTGTCTTTCGGATGAGACGTTAAATTCAGATGTCTGCTTTCTCAGGTGGATGCAAAACATGCCATGACACTATTCAAAGAAAAGCAGAGGATACCCCCAGGGTCCTGGCCAATATTTATCCCTTAACCAACATCACTGAAACAGATTATCTGGTCATTATCTCGCTGCTGTTTGTGGGAGCTTGCTGCGCGCAAATTGGCTGCCGCGTTTCCTTCATTACAACAGTAACTGCACTTCAAAAAAAGTACTTCATTGGCTGTGAAGCGCTTTGGGACATCCTGAGGTTTTGAAAGGCGTTATATAAATGAAAGTCTTTCTTGATAACAGAACACTTGGAGGGCATTAACCGGATTGGACAAAGTCAGCATGGGTTTATGAAAGGGCTTAACAAATCTACTGGAGTTTTTTGAGGATGTAACTAGTAGAATAGATAGGGGAGAACCAGTGGATGTGGTGTATTTGGATTTTCAGAAGGCTTTTGATAAGGTCCCACACAAGAGGTTAGTGTGCAAAATTAAAGCACATGGGATTGGGAGGAATATACTGGCATGGATTGAGAATTGGTTGACAGACAGGAAACAGAGAGTAGGAATAAGCGGGACTTTTTCCGGGTGGCAGGCAGTGACTAGTGGGGTACCGCAGGGATCGGTGCTTGGGCCCCAGCTATTCACAATATATATCAATGATTTGGATGAGGGAACTGAATGTAACATTTCTAAGTTTGCAGACGACACAAAGCTGGGGTGGAATGCGAGCTGTGAGGAGGATGCAAAGAGGCTCCAATGTGATTTAGACAAGTTGGGTGAGTGGGCAAGAACATGGCAGATGCAGTATAACGTGGATAAATGTGAGGTTATCCACTTTGGTTGTAAAAACAGAAAGGCAGATTATCTGAATGGTGATAGATTGGGAAAAGGGGAGGTGCAACGAGACCTGGGTGTCCTTGCACACCAGTCGCTGAAAGCGAGCATTCAGGTGCAGCAAGCAGTTAGGAAGGCGAATGGTATGTTGGCCTTCATTGCAAGAGGATTTGAGTACAGCAGCAGGGATGTCTTACTGCAGTTATACAGGGTCTTGGTGAGACCACATCTGGAGTATTGTGTGCAGTTTTGGTCTCCTTATCTGAGGAAGGATGTCCTTGCCATGGAGGGAGTGCAACGAACTGATTCCTGGGATGGCAGGACTGACGTTTGAGGAGAGATTGGGTCGACTAGGCTGATATTCACTATAGTTTAGAAGAATGAGAGGTGACCTCATCGAAACATATAAAATTCTAACAGGACTAGACAGACTAGATGCAGGGAGGATGTTCCCGATGGCTGGGGAGTCCAGAATCAGGGGTCACAGTCTCAGGATACGGGGAATGCCATTTAGAACCGAGATGAGGAGAAATTTCTTCACTCAGAGGGTGGTGAACCTGTGGAATTCTCTACCACAGTGGAGGCCAAGTCATCAGATGTATTCAAGAAGGAGATAGATATATTTCTTAATGCTAAAGGGATCAAGGGATATGGGGAAAAAGCGGGAACAGGGTACTGAGTAAGACGATCAGCCATGATCATTTTGAATGGCGGAGCAGGCCCAAAGGGCCGAATGGACTACTCTTGCTCCTATTTTTCTATATTTTTTCTATGTTTCTTTCATTACTAACTTGGCTGAGACCAGTTAACTCTCAAGAATTGGGGATCAAGCCACACCACACAGGCACATAGTGATGAATTGGATCAAATTCATCATAAATACCTCGTTGTTTACTGAACGCGCATTGCGATTTTCCGGATATCGCACATTCCCATATTTGAAAATGGACAGTGACATTATCCTGGCCACTACCGGGAACTATTGAAAATTGGAAGTTGGCTGTGCAGTGCGTTCACCCACTGAAGCTATATGGGTCAGGACGTTTCCAGGTTTGATCATGCAGTCTGTGCCGAGTTTGGTGATCTCAGTTCGAGTGCTGGTGGGAATGCTGAAATTGACCTCAGTGCCGCTGTGCTAAGGACAGAAGAAAAATAAAACAACAGCATTCCTGCTCCTGACTACTACGCGGTGGCCCTTGCTGGAAAGCGAACTTTAGGCCACGGATCAGCCTGGGCTATGATGCCCGCCACATGTTTGCACATCTCATGGTCATCTAAGCTCACGCATAAAGAATGGCAGCTTCAGCAAGGGGCAAGGCGGAGAAAAATGGAGAAGGTTGGAAGGGATACCAGTATGAATAAAACATATGTTGTGACAACCGCAATAACCTGACTGCACAAGCTTGTAAAGAAAGAACAAAGAACTTAAATTTACATCGTGCCTTTCATGACCTCAGGACATCCCAAAGCACTTCAAAACCAATGAATTACTTTTGAAGTGTAGTTGCTGTTGTAATGTAGTAATAACCAATTTTGAGTGCAGGGACTGATGAAGGGCTGTTTCAATGTGCAATGTATGGGCCGAATGATTTATAAAACTTCTATCAATCTTATTGACTTCAACGGAAAACAAAGGAGTTGGGGGTATATTTTGCCCTTGGTGAAAAGTTGAAAAAAAAGAGTTTTTGTTTAATTTTACACCGAGAGCAAAATATGCCCAGTGGTTTTTTAAAAGAACAAAATAAAACAGTAACAGGTACCAATCTGCACTGGAGGAATGCTATACTCGAGCACAATAAGTTTCACGATTCAATGTTCTTTTCCATAACTAGCCTTTCTCATTCGAATCAAATGTCAAGTTGCGCTGCAGGTTTTTTTTTGCAATGAAATGTCCCAGATGCCAGCTCTCTGACACGACCCTGGAAACAACATGCTGCAGCCAGCTGAGGGGAAAAACACTTATCAGGGAGTCCTGCTTCCTGTGGCTTAGACAAGATAAATGGCACACACAAGAAAACCTCAGGCACGCTCACAAGTTTGTCATTCGTAGGGATGTGGGAGCAAAAACACTAGACTTGAGCCGAAAGAACAGCTGCGCCCTCTTACATTTCCTTCATCCCTTTGTACCGAAAGGTCCGCTCATTCACAGCCCATGACCTCCGCTGAGGAACAGTAAGAAATTAAAATTCTTCATAAATCATCCACCAACACTCTCGAAAAATCTGAAGCTCTGTTATTTTTCTTCCAAACCCCCAAAAGTCAGGGGACATTAAACCCATGGCGAGGAATGCCAGTAATGTACACACTCGGATCACTGTGTGCTCCATTGCCATGGCAACTCTCAGCACTCAAAGTTGGAACCAAGGCCCCTAGAAATAATAATTTTAATTACAGAATTTCCTCTCAATGCTTAATTCATTTACTGAATTAATTATTTTCAAATTAAATATTGAAAAATTGATCTTAGTTGTAATGGTACTCCTTACCCCTTTTAGCACTTGGAATGATTGTAATGATGCTGTAACGCCACACAATGCTATAATCCCGGCTCTCTCCAAACACCTAGGCAGCAGAGTTTTAGGGCAGCTTTCGGAAACCTCAGGAAATTCTCCACCCCCATGCAAAGGTATATCCCATTATACGGAGAATACAGTGTGGCTATGAGTGTGTTACAAGGCTGTTTAATCAGAGCTGGTGACATTGGCAAATCCTAGTTAGGAGATTAAGCCATGAGCCACATACTCGAGGCATCCACTCGCACTAAAAAGGGTCAATCTGCATGCATCACCTGGGCTGCCGCAGACAGCCAAGTGGCGCTCGAGTATTATTATTCATCTCCCTTATTTTACCCTTTCCTCGTCCTTCTCTTCTGTTCTCCCTCTCCCTTTTTATGTACTTTCCTCTCTTTTCCCTGGCTGTTGGGTTTGCTTTCTCACACTATTAACACTACAGAAACCACAGACAGCTATCTCCTGTGTGAAGTTCCCACCAAATGAAGCAGAGTTGGCAGGCCTGTGCTTTACACCACAGTGGAGCAGATATATCATAGACCCTCCGAGAATAACGCTCAAACAATTTCTATATACATTTAAACCCAGAGAACGCATTACAGGCTCTAACCGCATGATACCCAACCATCACAATACATGCAGCTTCACACTGGGTATTGTGCTGGAATGATCCCACTGGAAATTCACCATAGCTCATATCTACCACTGAGCTTTTCCTGTGTGGTCCTCAATCAGTGTCACAGCCGGGTGGAATTCTTAAAGCCCCGACCAGCGAGCTGCATAGGGACTGGCGTCCACACCTCACTTGTTTCAGTCAAAAGTGGCCCGATGTTGAATTTGGCTTGGGGCCTCTCGCCGATGCCTTCAGGTGCGTGCTCAGGCTGCACTGTCCATTTGGCACCCGAATCTGGCCTGATTTGAATTTCTGCCAAACCTGAAAATTCAGAACCAGTCCATTTAAGAACTACTCCATTTATAGGAGCAAAAAAAAAATAGCACCAGCTAACAAAATCCCTAGGGACAATGCAGAGAAGAGTCACAAGGCAATCCTTAGTGACAGAGGCCTAAATCACTGCAAAAACTTGGACTTTTCAACCTCTAAAGTGACCAGAAGGAGATCTGTAGGGGTCTCCAAGATAGTGGACAATATAGAAAAAAGGTAAATTCAAAACATTACTTCAAGTTAAATCATAGGACAAAGTGCACAGGTTCAAACAGCTGAAAGACAAATTTGGGACTGCTGCCAATAAGTTATTCACTCACAAAGTGATCAACTTGGGTAGGGTAATAGAGAGAAAGACCCTGTAATTAATTAAGAAATAGTGGGGTGATGGGGGGAACTGTCAGTCCTTCATTCATATCTATCTTGTGACCTACAGTTCAATGTGGTTTGTCGCAAGACTGGAACTTCTCACCATTCATTTTGATTGTGCTGAATTCCTGATAAGAGCCAGCTGGTCTTCTCACCTTGTTTGTTTAGCTGCAGTGCACCCTCGTTCAACCTAAACCTGGTCTATCAGCAAATACAAACGGGAGCTGAAGTGACTATAATAATTACAAGCTCAGTAGATCCAAAACTTAAGAAAATTTACCCCTTGGGTTTTTACAATTCTGATTTGTATAAATTGTTGCTTCCCCTCCAGTTAAATGTTGATGGACTCTACCTCTGAATTTGTATTAATCCAGAAACGTCGCCAGTACTTGTGATCTTCCCTCACATACACTAAAGTGTTTCTCCCCCCCTTCTCATTTAAAATTATTTTGAGTCACATTTGACATGGTTTAAAGCAATATGGCAGTACAAGTATTTATTACAAAAATCACCCCAAGGAAGGTCGTTATAGGGAGTGGCAAAGATTACCATGATTTTCTACCCTCTTGCATGGTGAAATTGGCCTGCACGATGAATAGTACAAGAAAGACTTGCATTTATATAACGCCTTTCAAGACCATAAGTCGTCCCTAAACACTTTAAAGCAAATGAAGTACTTTTGAAGTGTAGTCACTGTTGTAATGTAGCAAACATGGCAGCCAATTTGCACAAGGCAATCCTTAGTGACAGAGGCCTAAATCACTGCAAAAACTTGGACTTTTCAAAGTCCCACAAACAGCAATGCGATAATGACTGGATAATCTGTTTTTTTTTAAAGTGGTGTTTGTTGAGGGATTAATATTGGCCAGGATACCGGGGAGAACTCCCCTGCCCTTCTTCATAATAGTGCCATGGGATCTTTGACGTCCACCTGAGAGGGCAGATGGGGCCTCGGTTTAACGTCTCATCCGACAGATGTCACCTCCAACAGTGCAGCACTCCCTCAGTACTGGCACTGAAGTGTCAGCCTGGATTTTGTGTTAGATTTCCCGATTCAACAGGAGGTGCCTTTGGAATGCTTAAACTTGTAATCTGCTCTCCAGTTGAGCACACAGGTAAGGTGCAAGTTCATCTTTAACCTTCTGTTTTGCAATTTGCCTTCTTAATCAATGCTAATCAACCATCAAATGAAGTCTTAGAATTTTGCAATAACCTAATGATAAACAGTGAAAATAATCTGGTACATCACCTTGCTTTAATAGCACACATGGGTCTGGCTGCAGGAAATTCTGAATTCAGTGCATCAGCTACCATATAAAATTTGCTTTTCACTTTATTACTGCTCCGCGTTTTACTTTGTTTGACTTCAAAGCACATGAAGAGAAAATTACCGCAATGTGCGAAGTCTCAATCTGATTAGTGATGGTGGATCGGTTAGCATCTGATTGAAAGAGCAAGTACATTCACAGTGAGAACGTTCTATTTACTGCTCATAGGAATTTGACCCAAGGTGATCTATTGGAAGGCAAGGTTCTCCAATTGTCCCTTGCATTGGCCTGGATGCAGAATGGTACAGATAAGTGGCCTAGGAGCAGGCCATCTGCTTGCTCTTACACAGTGATGTGTGGCACAGGATCCAAGGGGAAAGGAGAGATGTGAAAAAGAAAAGAAAATAAGAAAACGGATGATGGGATAAAGCAACAACAACTTGCATTTACATAGCGTTTTTAACTTCGTAAAATGTCGCAAGGCGCTTCAAAGAAGTGTTATCAGACAGGTCCTAAGGAAATAGTAGGACAGGTGACCAAAAGCTTGGTCAAAGAGGTAGTTCTTAAGGAGTATCTTAAAGGAGGAGAGAGAGGTAGAGAGGTTTAGGGAGGGAATTCCAGAGCTTAGGGCCTAGGCAGCTGAAGGCACGACCACCAGTAGTGCGGCAAAGGAAATCGGGGGTGCACAAGAGGCCAGAATTGGAGGAACGCAGAGATCTCGGAGTGATGTAGGGCTGGAGGTTACAGAGATAGGGAGGAGTGAGGCCATGGACGGAGATGAACACAGGGATGAGAATTTTAAAATTGAGGCGTTGCCGGACCGGGAGCCAATGTAGGTCAGTGAACACAGGGGTTAAAAACAGCAAGTTAAAAACAGTGGAGTTCCGGAATGCAAAACACTGCTTTTTATCATCACTGATGTGAAAGGTTCCCCTCAGAGAACGAGAACGCCTGCCACGTAAAATGTAAGATGAACTGTGCAGCCTTCGCTGGAGCATCACGACATCCTGAGTTGCATCCGATTACACACCTAAAATTCTACCTTGACCTCAGAATTAATACAAGGTGCTAGACTGCCTGTAGGGACATCACTTCATAATTCAAGTCCTTAAAAGCACCAACCTGATGGGCTCTTAGGTAGAATAACATCAAGGCACTTTGTCCATGTAACCATAAATGTGCATGTTTGCCATCATGGTAAATAAATAAGTGGCATTTACATCCTCCCTAAGTACAGATATACACATCAAAGAAAGAAAGAACTTGCACTTATACAGTGCCTTTCACAAACTCAGGATGTCCCAAAGTGCTTTTGAGCCAATTAAGTATTTTTTGAAGTGTAGTCACTGTTGTAATGTAGGAAACGTGGCAGCCAATTTGCTCACAGCAAGGACCCACAAACAGCAAGGTGATAATAACCAGATAATCTGTTTTAATGATGTTGATTGAAAGATAAATATTGGCCAGGACACTGGGGAAAACTCCCCGATTTTCTTCGAAATAACGCCACAGGTTTTTTTTAGGTCCACCTGAGGGGCAGACGGGGCCTCGGTTTAATGTCTCATCTGATAGACGGCACCTCCCACAGTGCAGCACTCCTTCAGTACTGCACTGGAGTGTTAGCCTAGATGTAGGTTAACAATCTTCTTGCAAATTCATTGAAGACACTGTTGTATGAAGCCATATGAGGCAGAAAGAGACACAGATGGGAGACCAGAGGTGAGAGGAGAATCACTGAGCAGACCACATGCTTTTTCCCCCAAATAACTTTTCATGATCTGCAATTTAAAAAATTAACAAAAAGCTTTATTGAATTTAATTTTCCTGCTACCGAATACTTTCAGCCAGATTGGTGGTAAAAGGGAATGGAATGTTTTAATAATTGCTGAAAACAGGAACCTTGACTCCTGCATTCAAGAGATTAAACCAAAGTGATAGTCTACAGAATGCTAATATCTGTGCTTTAATTTCCTATATCCACTGATATTGTTAACTATAGTACAACAACAGTGCAGCACACCTCATGCGCTGAGCTAACAGCGAATATTACGTTAACGAGAGAGCACAGAGCTCAAACGGGGTACAGGGAAGAATTCAATGAAAGCAAAGAGCGCATACACTTCAGGTACTGCCATAAATTGCCTTTATACTGGCAGTAAAGACAGCACAGACTTGGAGTTCCGAGAGATTTATTTACTGAGGGAAAATTGCATGGATTCTGGCGATTGATAAAGAACGGTTTGGATTCTGACTATTGACAAGGGATAGATTTAGATTCTGACTATTGGTAGAGATGGGTTTAGATTCTAGCTATTGACAGAGAATTTGCAACTAGGAATTTGGTGAGTGTGGGAATGAGGAGCTAAGTGATTTAAACTAAGGGATAATAAACTAATATCAACTTTTAAAACTTGAATAAAAAATACATAACATTTTTAAAAAGACTAAATAATTACTAATTATTTTGAAATCAAGTTAAATCCATTTACTAAACATAATCTAGATCTCAAGTGATTCTATTAATCCTAGAAATAAATTACTGATTAAATAAATAAAAACTAGAAATGGCAGTACAGGGTGTTTGTCAGGACTATAACATGTGGGAGTTTGTGGACAGCGAGACTGCGAGATTGCCACATCTGCAGTAAATGTTTATGCCTAGAGACACTTCTGCTCAGAGTCTTTGAGCTGGAGTGCGAGTTAGAGACAGTCTAACACATAAGGGAGGGGGAAGTAGAGAAGGAGGTCCTGCAGACACTGGTCCTGTCCAACAGGTACCAGGTACTTGATATCTGTGAGGATAAGAGTGCAGGCTGCAGGGAGAATGCCCAGAATGCTTACCATGCTGCACGAAGCAGTCCAAGGATGGGAGGAGCAGAATAAAAAGATTGTAGTCATAGGGATTTCCATAATCGGGGGATAGATAGCGTCCTCTGCAGTTACAACCGAGAGTTCAGGAAGGTGTATTGTCTACCTGGTGCAAGGATACAGGACGTTTTGAAGCAACTGGAGAGCAACATGGAAAGGCCGGGGTGGGGGGGGGGGGGGTGGTGGAATCCAGTTGTCGTGGTCCATGTCAGCACCAACAACATATGGAAGAACAAGGAGGAGGCCCTGCTAAAAGAATATCAGAAGCTAGTAACTAAATTAAAAAGCAGGACCTCACTGGTGATAATCTCAGGTTTATTACCCGAGCCACGTGTTATTTGGCATAGGGATAGGCAGATCAGGAAGGTGGCTGAAAGAGTGGTGTGATAAAGAGGGGTTCCATTTCATGGGACACTGGCACCAGTACCGGGACAGGAAGGAGCTGTACCGCTGGGACGGGCTCCACATGAACCGGAATGGAACCAGAGTCCAAGTGGAAAGGATAAATAGGGCGGTGCATAAGGCTTTAAACTAGCAAGATGGGGGGAAGGATCTGGTAGCAATAACAAAAGCTTAAAGATAAAAGAAACAGGAGACGAGTGTAAAGGTCAGACCAGGGTAAGGAATAAAGATATAAACGGCCAAGGAACAAATACGGTTAAAAAACAGAAGTATAAAAGGAATGTGTGAGAGGAACTATTAACGATGAATTAAACTGCCTGAACAGCAATGTACACGGGAACTGGAGGTAATAATCCATAGCGAGAAACCAGATGTAGTGGGAATAAGTGAAACATGGCTACTTAAAGAACAGGACTGGCAACTAAATATTGCAGGTTATAACATAATCAGAAAGGATAGGGAATGAAGAAGGAGGGGTAGAGTAAGCTGTACTTATTAGAGATAACATAATGGTAGTAGAAAAAAGGGGCATAATTAACAGAATCCATATGAATTGAAATACAAGACAAGAAGGTATCGATCGCGCCAGTGGGGATATACTACAGACCACTTAATAGTGGAAAGGAGGTGGAGGAAGAAATATGTAAGCAAATATGTGAAATGAGTAAAGGACATAGAATAATAATCATGGGAGATTTTAACTATCCCCAAATGAACTGGCAAGAGGTAGGTAAAGGGGTACAGGGAATGGAGTTTTTACAATGTGTGCAGGATTCATTTCTTACCCAGTATGTGAAAAGCCCAAGAGAGGAAGTACTGCTGGATCTAGTAATGGGAAATGAACCAGAACAGATAAGAGAAATAAACATAGGGAAACATCTAGGCAAGATAAAGATTGAGAAGGACATAAGTAAGACAAAGACCAAAGTAATAAATTGGAAAAAAGCTGATTTTCAGGGGATGAGAATGGAACTAGGGAAAATAAACTGGAAAAATTTACTGATAAACAAAGAAATGGAACAGCAGTGGGAAACATTTAAAACAGGGATCAATAGAGTCCAGGAGAAATATATCCCTCTAAAAAGAACAAACTAGCCAGTAACACACTATGGATGAATAAAGAAATAAGGGTAAAATTGAAACTGAAGAAAAAGGCATACACTAAGTACATAGACAACAAAGGAGAGGATGGTAAAAGGGAATACAAAAAGGTTAGGAAAAATTTTAAAAAACAATTAGGGAGGCAAAGACAAACTACGAAATTAAATTATCAAGGTATATAAAAAGAAATAGTAAAGTATTCTACAGGCACTTAAATAACAAAAGAAAAATCAGGATAGGGATAGGACCACTATCTCACAGGTAATGACAGCGAAATGGCAGAAATATCAAATAATTACTTTGCCTCAGTATTTACCAGGGAGACTAACGTGGTGGGCATGACATTAGAAGAAGCGATCAAAAAAGATATAGACATTTAAGACAGAAAGGGAGAGATAATTGATAAACTAATCAGACTTAGAGAGAATAAAACCACTGGTCTGGATGGATTGCATCTGCACATATTAAACGACGTTAGGGAAGGGATAGCAGAGGCACCATTACATATATATAAAAATTCATTAGAAAAGGAAATAGTACCAGAGGACTGGCAGACAGCTAATGTGATTCCTATATATAAACGGGGAGGTAGAACCAGTCCAGGGAACTATAGACCAATTAGCTTAATGTCACTGGTAGGAAAGATAATGGAATCCTTACTCTAAGATGTAATGGAAAAACATCTAGAAACCGAAAATATAATAAAGAATAGTCAGCAGGGATTTCAAAAGGGAAGGTCATGTTTGACCAACTTTATTGAATTCTTTGAAGAAGTAACAGAAAGAGTAGACAAGGGTAATGGAGTAGCTGTAATATATTTGGATTTTCAAAAGGCCTTTGATAAGGTACAACATAGTAGACTCATGACTAAGGTCAGAGCATGTGGAGTCAGGGGACAAGTAGCAGAATGGAAAGCAAGCTGGCTACAAAACAGAAAACAGAGAGTAGGGCTTAAGGGTAACTACTCAGACTGGCGAAAAGTGGGAAGTGGTGTTCCACAAGGATCGGTGCTGGGACCACTGTTGTTCACCATTTACATAAACGATTTGGACTCGGGAATCGGAAGTACAATTTAAAAATTTGGGAAAACATCAAATTGGTAGCTATAGTTAATACAGAGGAGGACTGCGACAAAAATCCAGAAAGACATTAATAAACTTGCAGAGTGGGTGTGTAATTGGCAAATGAATTTCAATATAGATAAGTGTGAGGTCTTACATTTTGGCAGGAAGAATATGGGGGCCACAAACTGCTTGGATAATAAGAGTCTAAATGGGGTAGAGGAGCAGAGGAATCTGGGGGTACAGATACACAATGCAGGTTAATAAGGCCATAAAAATAGCAAACCAGGTGTTGGGTTCATTTCTAGAGGGATAGAATTGAAAAGCAGAAGTTATGTTAAACTGGTACAGAACTTTGGTTCGACCACACTTGGAGTACAGTGAACAGTTCTGTTCTCCATATAAAACGGATATAGAGGTACCGGAGAAGATGCACAAAAGATTTACTTGGATGATACCAGAACTGAGAGGTTATAGCTATCATCGTCGCTGGGTCAAAATCCTGGAACTCCCTTCCTAACAGCACTGTGGGAGAACCTTCACCACCCGGACTGCAGCAGTTCAAGAAGGTGGCTCACCACCACCTTCTCAAGGACAATTAGGGATGGGCAATAAATGTTGGCCTCGCCAGCGATGCCCACATCCCGTGAAAGAATAAAAAAAAGAAATATTGAGCAGGCTGGGGCTCTTTTCTCTAGAAAAGAGAAGGCTGAGTGGTGACCTGATGGAGGTCTTTAAGATTCTGAAAGAATTTGATAGGGTAGATGTAGAGAAGATGTTTCCATTTGCGGGGGAGACCAGGTCTAGGGGAGGGAGAAAGGAATAGAAGAATATCCTGATAGGATTAGATGAAGTAGGGAGGGAGGAGGCTCGTGTGGAGCATAAACACTGGCATGGACCTGTTGGGCTGAATTCCTGTGCTGTACATTCTATGTAATTCTATGTAAGATAGGTTTAGATTCTGGCTATTGATAGAGATGAGCTTACTTATGAAAGTTGCATGCAGATTTTTTTTTAAACTGACATGTTCACTGCTTGTATGTAATCTAGAATAATTACTTTTCTGCTCAAAATTTTGTCTTTTTCAATTCGATAATGGACCAGTTTGTTTCCGATTATAAAAGTGAGCCACGACCCATCTGTACCAATGTTTGCCAATATACACATGCAGCCACCACAGCATACAACAACTTGCATTTATATAGTGCCTTTAACATAGTAAAACACCCCAAGGCACTTCATAGGAGCGTAATCAAACAAAATTTGACACCGAGCCACATAAGGAGATATTAGGACTGGTGATCAAAAACTTGGTCAAAGAGGTAGGTTTTAAGGACGTCTTAAAGGAGGAGAGAAAGGAAGAGCGGCTAGGTCTAGGGAGGGAATTTCAGAACTTAGGGCCTAGGTAGCTGAAGGCACAACCGCCAATCATGGAGCGATGAAAATCGGGGATGCGCAAGAGGCCAGAATTGGAGTGCTGTTGGAGGTTACAGAGATGGGAAGGGCGAGGCCATGGAGGGATTTGAAAACAAGGATGAGAATTTTAAATTCGAGGCATTGTTGGACCGGAAGCCAATGTAGGTCAGTGAGCACAAGGGTGATGGGTGAATGGGACTTGCCCCCCCAATTCTTTTATGGCACGAGCTGCAATCTGGAATAACGCTCCCTCTGCTTTACCTCAGAAAAGCACTTTCATGATTGCACAATTGTCATTCTTTTCCATCTCCCAGTCATCTCTTAAGTGAGACTATTAAAAAAATTCATTCTAGGGTTATGGGTGATGCTAGCATCGGGATGACTGTCAAATCAGTACTAATTGCACCAGATTCAGTGAATTCTTATGCTAGAGACTGGCGCCAGCTGGGAACTGGGCTAACATCACTGGACTCTTGTGTCCAGCATAATGGCAAATACTCAAATCCATAATAAGCATCAAATCAGAATTGGATTTAGGAATTTCAGGATGGTAATGATGAAACGTTCCTCAGCAAATACCAGACATGCAATTGAATACATAGAACACAAAGAATTTACAGCACAGAAACAAGCACAGTGTTTATACTTCACACGAGCCTCCTTCCACTCCATTTACTTCATCTTACTCCATCATATATCCTTCTATTCCCTTCTCCCTCATGTACTTATCTAGCTTCCCCTTAAATGCATCTATGTTGTTCGCCTCCACCAATCCATGTGGTAGCAAGTTCCACATTCTAACCACTCTCTGAATAAAGAAGTTTCTCCTGAATTCCTTATTGGATTTATTAGTGACTATCTTATATTTATGGCCCATAGTTTCGGACTCCCTACATCTACCCTATTGAATAATTGGAAAGTGCCATTTCAAATCATATGTGTTAGATTCCAGTTTGCAGCAAACATCAATATGCATTCAAGGTGTTAGAAAGATTTCTAACTCTGCCATGCTTGCAACTCAAATGGCATGATTTGGCAGCTGGAGAAATATCAAAAACGTATATGGGGGAAGCCTTAAAAATGAAGACAAAATTAAATTCCAAAGCAAGAAAAAGACAACAAAGGAAACAAGGGGGGAGGATGTGATAGTTTCTAATTTGTTCTGGTCATGTTGTGTAACCGCGTCGTTTAGAAATTATAGTTCAGTAATATTGATTGATTCACTGACTTAAGCAGCCTTTCAGTTTCAATGGTCTATTTCCATATACATAGGCAACTCAATGGCTAAAATTCCTATTTTGTACACTTAAAAATCACTAACAGTAACCAATCCATATCCAGACCATGAATTTAATGGTTAATGCGATTCAGTTAAGCATTGAATTTAAACATTTCAAACCATCTTTCCACTCTAGACAATTCCAACAGATCCAATCCCTTACCATTTGCTAACAATTTATAAAATGTCATTGGGTCAAACACCTTCCTATTCACTCCAACTGCAGGCGATTCCAAGGAGCCAAACTCACTCAGTGTACAGAATTACTGATCCAAATACAACACCGATGCAAGTGTAAAATGTTATATTATCTAGTTCTTAATGTTAAGTGCATTAAACACAGCAAATCCTGTGCCAAATTCCACTAAAGACAGCCAGAGCACACTCTGGAAGTCTAATCTCTTATGTAAAATATTCTTTGTTAAGTGCTTTTCATTATTTTTTGTTGCTGAATAAGTGATTAAATGGGCTGCATTTCAAAGATTTGCCATGTGGGCAAATGTAATCTTTAGTTCATAGAATCCCTGATCCAAGCATAAAATTTCTTGGCAAACTGTTTATGCTGCTAAGTCAGGATTTGACTGCATCAGCAAATTTGTCGTTTAAGCAAATGGTTACCCTAGGGCCCGATTTATTCCCAACTTCAGAGCTGGTGCAGCCATTACAATTTATGGGATTCTGACATTACTTTTTTTGGGGTCTTCTGACATATTGCATAAAACAATACAGGCAAGGTAATGAACAACCCAAAATCTCACTTCAACATCAGAACAGTTGTCTTGTAGTATATTACACGAGTGCTACACAATTGACAGGTTCATTTGATGGTGCAAACTGCAAAAGCCCAGCCTGAGTGATTTATATACAGAATAAAAACCTTGCATTTATATAGTGCCTTTCAGGCTGAAACGTCTCAAAGCACTTCACAGAACGAATTACTTTTTGAAGTGCAGTAACTGTGCTCACTGACCTATATTGTCTCCCGGTTCGGCAACACCTCGAATTTAAAATTCTCATCCTTGTGTTCAAATCCCTCTCTGGCCTGGCCCCATCCTATCTCTGTAACCTCTTCCAGCCCTATAATCCTCTGAGATCTCCGTGCTCCTCCAATTCTGGTCTCTTATGCATCCCCAATTTCCATCGCCCCACCATTGGCGACTGTCCCATCAGCTGTCTAGGCCCTAAGCTCTGGAATTCTAGTTATAAAATTCTCCGCCTTGCCTCCTTTAAGATGCTCCTTAAAACCTACCTCTTTGACCAACCTGTCCTAATATCTCTCTATATGGCTCAGTGTCAAATTTTTGTCTGATAACCTTCATAATCTTCCAAACATCCTTAGATGCAGGGGTGGTGCCAGAGGATTGGAGAATTGCAAATGTTACATCCTTGTTCAAAAAAGGGTTTAAGGATAAACCCAGCAACTACAGGCCAGTCAGTTTAATCTCGGTAGTGGGGAAACTTTTAGAAATGATAATCCAGGACAAAATTAACAATCACTTGGACAAGTGTGGATTAATAAAGGAAAGTCAGCACGGATTGGTTAAAGCCAAATTGTGTTCAACCAACTTGATAGAGTTTTTTGATGAGATAACAGAGAGGGTTGACGAGGGCAATGCGGTTGATGTGGTGTATATGGACTTCCAAAAGGCGTTTGATAAAGTGCCACATAATAGGCTTGTCATCAAAGTTGAAACCCATGGAATAAAAGGGTCAGTGGCAGCATGTATACAAAATTGGCTCAGTAATAGGAAACAGAGTAGTGGTGAACTGTTGTTTTTCAGACTGGAGGGAGGTAGGTATACAGTGGTGTTCCCCAGGGGTCAGTACTAGGACCACTGCTTTTTTTGATATATATTAATGACTTGGATTTGGGTGTACAGGGCACAATTTCAAAATTTGTAGATGATACAAAACTTGGAAGAGTAGTGAACAGTGAGGAGGACAGTGATAGACTTCAAGAGGACAGACAAGCTAGTGGAATGGGCAGACATGTGGCAGATGAAATTCAACGCAGAAAAGTGTGAAGTGATGCATTTCGGTAGGAAGAACGAGGAGAGGCAATATAAACTAAAGAGTACAATTCTAAAGTGGGTGCAGGAACAGAGAGATCTGGGAG
The DNA here is from genome assembly GCF_035084215.1 of Heptranchias perlo. NCBI lineage: Eukaryota > Metazoa > Chordata > Chondrichthyes > Hexanchiformes > Hexanchidae > Heptranchias > Heptranchias perlo. The sequence continues at coordinate 88,921,046 of NC_090331.1, read as the reverse complement.
TATATGTGCACAAATCGTTGAAGGTGGCAGGGCAGGTTGAGAAAGCGGTTAAGGAAGCATACAGGATCCTGGGCTTTATAAATAGAGGCATAGAGTACAAAGGCAAGGCAGTTATGATGAACCTTTACAAAACACTGGTTCGGCCACAACTGGAGTTTTGTGTCCAGTTCTGGGCACTGCACTTTAGGAAGGATGTGAATGCCTTAGAGAGGGTGCAGAAGAGATTTACTAGAATGGTTCCAGAGATGAGGGACTTCAGTTACATGCATAGACTGGAGAAGCTGGGATTGTTCTCCTTGGAGCAGAGAAGGTTGCGAGGAGACTGGATAGAGGTATTCAAAATCATGAAGGGTCTAGACAGAGTAGACAGAGAGAAACTGTTCCCATTAACGGAAGGGTCAAGAACCAGAGGACACAGATTTAAGGTGATTGGCAAAAGAACCAAAGGTGACATGAGGAAAAACTTTTTTACACAGCGAGTGGTTAGGATTTGGAATGCACTGCCTCCTCCAATATGTTGCTGGAAGCTCCAGGAAAGAAGTTAAGATGTGGAAAATAATTCTTCAATAAATATAGGCATTGTGGAACGTGATGCAGCTGATACTTGTCCAAGACACCAGTTGGATACATCCCCATATAATTGATCTTCAACTGTTAGGACAATGGAAGCTCTCAAATCATGAATGGAAAACCTCCATCGTGTTCTTCAATTGAGCAGCCTGTAACTGAGGTGTTTAAAAAGGAGGTGCTTACTTGAGAAGTAAAGGTATTAAGGGACAGGGAATGGATATGGAATCGGGATTAAAAAAAGAGCTGCCATATTGAAGGATCCTGATCAAGCCACAAACATGAGAATAGGTCTCAAATGGTTTATTGATATCTTTCGTATCCCGAGATGCATTATGGCCTATTGAAAAACACCCCCAGTTGTGTTAAAACAAATTTTGGGGTTCTGTTTTAGTTGGATATGCATCTCTTGTGATTGAATCAAACTGTAGTGGTGGTGGTACCCTCGTGATTCAGTCTGTAAAGTTTTATTTCACAGGAGGGAAATAAAGTTACTCTATTTAATTTCTTTGGCACACTCCTACACAACAACAACAACAACATGCATTTATATATAGCGCCATCAACGTAGTAAAACATCCAAAAGGCCCTTCACAGGAGCGTTATCATAGAATGGTTACAGCACGGTAACCTTGGAGTGCATGTCCACAGATCCCTGAAGGTAGCAGGACAGGTAGAAAAGGTGGTTAAGAAGGCATTCGGGATACTTTCCCTTATTAGCCAAAGCCTAGAATATAAGAGCAGGGAGGTTATGCTAGAACTGTATAAAACACTAGTTAGGCCACAGCTTGAGTACAGCGTAAAGTTCTGGTCACCACATTACAGGAAGGATGTGATTGCACTAGAGAGGATACAGAGGAGATTTACGAGGATGTTGCCAGGGCTGGAGAACTTTAGCTATGAGAAAAGATTGGATTGGCTGGGGTTGTTTTCTTTGGAACAAAGGAGGCTGAGGGGAGATTTAATTGAGGTATATAAAATTATGACGGGACTAGATAGATAGGGAGGACCTATTTCCCTTAGCAGAGGGGTCAATGACCAGGGGGCATAGATTTAAAGTAATTGGTAGAAGGATTAGAGGGGAGCTGAGGAGAAATTTTTTCACCCAGAGGGTGGTAGGGGTTTGGAACTCACTGCCTGAGAGGGTGGGAGAGGCAGAAACCCTCAACTCATTTAAAAAGTACTTTGATAAGCGCTTGAAGTGCTGTAACCTACAGGGCTACGGACCAAGCGCTGGAAAGTGGGATTAAGCTGGATAGCTCTTTTTCGGCCGGCACGGACACGATGGGCCGAATGACCTCCTTCTGTGCTGTAACTTTCTATGATTGTATGATTAGGCCAAATGCTCTACTCCTGTTCCTATGAAGAAGGGAGATGCTCATATCTGTCTCTCCAGGTTGACACTGCATCTCTCTTTTTCCATCAATGCACCAACATGTAAGATGGCACAAAACAATGAAATTGACAGTTATGCAGTTACCATGAACCATTCTGAGAGCAGGGTTTATGATAATATCGATTGGCTTTTAACACATTCCAACATGCATTATTCTATATACAAGTATTTACGAAGGTCATTTTCCCTGTAACGTTCAATGAAGGAAAAGTCCACACTACTGTAGTTTGAGTCACATTTTGTAGAAAGTGTATATGTTTGCAGAGAAAAACATAGGAATGTGAATGACAAGGAAGCAAAACATCATGGAATCAGGGTCACCAGAACCCTTTGACATTATCCTACAAGTAACACAGCGGTAGTTAAGTGTCACCCTCCATCTATTATGAACAGGATGTGCTGTTCCACTGTAACATGCAAAGAAACAAGATCCAAAATCATATTACACAACAGCCCAAGTCATATGGCTTGATCACAACAGCCTGCCACACATGACTGTCCATTGCGATGCTCACCAACAGCAAAAACAAAGGCCAAGGAGGAATAAACTTTCCCTCCATGTACTCTGCCTGTGCTTGCATATTGTGGAAAAAAAAGTTGCAGTGCATTTCTGTACCAGTCGAGTATCCTCTACATCACCTCAGCCTCTTGAAGCATTAATACTTTCGAATACAGTCTTAGCTCCATTAATCTGTATGTGAAGCACTCCAACCTATTTCTCTCTATCTAATGGACTGCAAGCTATGTTACACATTCCTAGCTATCTGTTCCTCTCTATGCAATGCACTCCAAGCTATCCACTATGCTCTACGTAAAGCATTTCTAACTATGTTGTCCTCTACGTGACACACTCCTTGCTATCACTTCTCTTCATGTAATGATTTCCTAGCTATCTATTGCCCTCTGTATAAAATCTTTGTCGCCATCTGGTACCCTGTATGTGAGGCATGGTTACAACTTGAGCAACATCCCAATACTCTATCCAAGCACACTGCAAAATTCAGCTTCCATAAGCAAACCCATTCTACCTATGATCTGAAGCTTGAGCTTATGCATGAAATATCTGGGATAGCTTTGCCACAAGGTGAGCATTGGAAAGAAAGAAAGACTTGCATTCACATAGCGCCTTTCACGACCTCAGGACTTCTCAAAGCGCTTTACAGCCAATGAAGTACTTTTTGAAGTGTGGTCATTGTTGTAATGTACGAAACGCGGCAGACAATTTGCACACAGCAAGGTCCCACAAACAGCAATGTGATAATGACTGGATAATCTGTTTTAATGGTGTTGGTTGAGGGATAAATATTGGCCAGGACAGCGGGGAGAACGCCCCTGCTCTTCTTCAAAATATTGCCATGGGATCTTTCATAGCCACGTCTCATCTGAAAGACGGCTCCTCTGACAGTACAGCACTCCATCAGTACTGCACTGAAGTGTCAGCCTTAATTTTGTGCTCAAGTCTCTGGAGTGACCTTCTGACTCTTCTGCAGTTGGGGCACACATCGGAAATAATGCGGCAAGCCCACTGTGTTCTCCTGACTCTCTACCAACCAGCAGTAAACGCCATATGACAAATGAAGTAATTTGGATGCGAAACTAATTTATATTTATTTAAAATTATATAGAGGCAAGAATAAATCACCAGATTTTTTTTTTAAAACTGCAGTTTCTTTATCCTCTCTTACTTGAAAAAATTTCTTGCTCTAACCAAAATAACAAAAGATTTTTGGAGGTGCTTTGAACCCAAATGCACTCATGGAGGCCTGCCTCATCACAGCAACCTGTACGTGTAATGGAACTGCATTGACCGATCTAATCGTCAGCAGCTGTCACGTTTGTTTCCACCTTGCACTGCCTCGGGAGACAGAACTGTCCATCAAAAATCAGGAGACACACACACACACACACACACACACACACACACACACTTGCAGGAGGTAGATAGAATGGCATTTGCTTTAATCGGAGATGCTAGATTCCGATAAAATGTGCACCCGACCAGCTTTGCAAACACAAAGCTTACTTTCCAATAGTTCCATCATTAGAGATGCAGATAGCACTTCTCCCTCCATAGCAACCTTATGTAACACGTCACTCGCCAAATCAATGTGGACATGATGAGGGACTGTTTGAAGACAAATAGGTAAACAAAGGGCAGAATCTTTATGTAATTTGTATGTTCTCTCTGTCACAGATATGTCCCCCAGAAAACAGTCACAGAACCTGTTTGAATTGTTAGTAGACATAGCTACAAGTGCCTGTAAGAAAAAGAGAATCTTAAGAACTGGAACATTTCATTGCAATCTGTTACCCTATGTAACACACTCCCTGGTGATCTGTAACCTCTTAATCTTCACTTCCAGTGAGAAAGGACATACTCCTCAGAACCTTTCTTCACAGATCAGTGCTGTAAAGAAGGCTGACCACCACCTTCTCAAGGGCAATTAAGGATGGGCAATAAATGCTGGCTTTGCTAGCGACGTCCATAGCCCGAGAGTGAGTTTTTTTTTACAAAACTGGAGTCGTCTAAGTTGTCCTTCTCTGAGTCCTTTTTTTCCTGTTTTCTGTAAATAAAAGATAGAATTCCACACGCAATGTGTTTAATAATATCTGCTTTCAAGATATAGGCACACTATATCTTGAAAGCAGATATTATTAAACACATTGCGTGTGGAATTCTATCTTTTATTTACAGAAAACAGGAAAAAATTTCTATCACAGTGTCAGACAAAGGTTACAATGGAGTGAGCCAAGAGTGTCAGCCGTGTAACACACAGATGAAGTACATTTTCAGTTTGTGTCTTTCCCCCTTCTCCTCCAACCCAAGGGGGAATCCAAAACTAGACTGAGAGGTGACCTGATAGAGGTCTTTAAAATTATGAAGGGGTTCAATAAGGTACACATAGAGAAGATGTTTCTACTTGTGGGGGAGTCTAAAACTAGGGGTCATAAATATAAGATAGTAACTAATAAATCCAATAAGGATTTCAGGAAAAAGGATTTCAGGAAAAACTTCCTTACGTAGAGAGTGGTTAGAATGTGGAACTTGCTACTACATGGAGTAGTTGAGGCAGATAGCATCAATGCATTTCAGGGGAAGCTAGATAAGTACATGATTGAGAAAGGAATAGAAGGATATGTTGATAGGGTGAGATGAAATAAGGTGGAAGGAGGCTTATGTGAAGCATTAATACCGGCATACACCAGTTTGGCCGAATGGCCTGTTTCTGTGCTGTAAATTCTGCTTCATTCTATATAAGACACCTTTCCAAGCCTAGAAGCAAAGCAGGTAACCAACTGCAGGCAGTCTGTAACAAGCCATGCGGGGAAACTCCTCAGAACCAACCATTCAGCACTCCATTCTGACACTTTTTCGAAGGTCGAGGATTCACTGAGAGTGGATTAATCTTACAATCCTTTATTCCATCATGCAGGTTCAACAACACTTAATTAGTGACGAAGTTTAATAAAACTTACTACTAAGCTACCGCCATACATCTGTGTTCGTCACCATGTTGGTGAATGAGTAGCAGAACTTGAAAGTTTAAAGATTGGTTTGAAAACTTTGACTTGCTGTGAAGAATACAACCTGGAAGCCTGACATTTATTTTGGTGGTTTTCAGTTATTTGTAACAGGGTAAAATTGTAACCCTACATAAAGTAGAGCTGCAACAGGCACCCATTAACCACAATAACAGTAACAACTGAGTTCATGCAGGGTGTCTGGATCACTGACCAGACCTGTTCTGGTACATAGATCAATGGTGATGTTACATGCTGAAGGAATACCGCATGTTTGAAATTAGAGACATATGGAGGGAATGAGACAGTACCAGTGAGGAAATAAAAAAGACTTCTGCTTATATAGCATTTAATCGAGAGAGAACGAGAGAAAGAGAAAGGAGAGGGCGGGCGGGCGAGAAAACAAGAACAAGAGAATGAGAGGATGCATGCAAATAGGTGCAGTACAGAATAAGAGAGCTATAAAGACAGGCATACAGAAGAAACAGAAAAACAATTCAAAGAAAGAGGTGCAGACGCAGAGAGGAAAGACACATACAACTTAACAAAGCTAAATAGAATATCTTGCGAGAAAAGCAAATATACAGAAACACACACAGCCACGAAGAGGGGGAAGGAAGAGATAGAGCTAGAGGGAAAGGCACATTGATCAGAGAAAGATGAAGAAACACACAGAAAATGGGTTCCATAGCCTGATATAGACAGAACATAACAGAATGGGATGAAGAGACATTCAGATATAACCCAGCTTGTCACGTTAAGAAAATTAAAAAGCAGGCACTGTTTGAAAAGAAATACTCGCAGCTTCAACACATTAGGGTGGAAGCTGCTTTTTGTTCCAAACACAGAGCTCAAACAACAAATATATTTGCTGGGTCATTTCTGACCCAAGACCCTGAAATTACTTTTCAAGTAGAGCCACACCGCAGAGATCCCCTGCAGGAAGAACAACAAATAAATAAATCACACAAAATAATCCCAGTCCGTCAGCTTCTCTTCTGCTGTCTGATGTGCTCATTAAAGGGTGTAAAGAGCAAGGCACAGCTGTAGCTATTTAGCTGCAAGAGATGCAACCAAAGGAAATGATGGCAGTTCAGAGAGTTAGTGAAATGTAAAAGGATTATTAACGTGTTTGAACTCCTTTTGTCCGCGGCTGGGTAATGATTCGGGGTCTGGTACTGCAACGCGGTTTTTATCTTTCCATGTCTCCATGTGTTTATTTCTAACTTTCAGAGCGTCTCTTGAGAGAATGTGCTAACGGACAGATCCGTTAATTAGCTGCAGCAAGTCCCCCTCCAGGGGCTGCAGGAAGAATAAAAGAACAGGAAATGTTTAGAAGGCAAACTGATCACAAACACTCTCCTCCCCTTCGCCCACCGTCATAATAATAAAATCCTGTAGCCGTTAATTGCACATAGATTTTCTTCCTAAGATTCCGTGTATCTTTATGCTCATCAAGGTGAGGGTTGAAAATGCCGTGGAGTGAACTTATCTTGCACCTAGGTTTAGTGACGGACATTATGCTTCAAGCAACACATGGGCTTAGACATAAATCCCTCAACCCCGTTTCATTTTCAGTTTCCACTGGACTCCGTCAGCAAGACTGGAGACTCAATTACTGCCATAATCTAAAAGGTGCCTTTTTTCTTCTTCCGGAGGACTTGTGATAACTGGGAACCTGACTTGGGTTGACACCCTCCCACCCCAACTCATTTCACTTGGGACCTTTAAAACTATCAAGAGAGATGACCGTCGTCTATTTTGTCTCAGCTGGATATAAAAGGCTCACGGAGGTGAAAGGTCAGTGCGCTAACTACCTCAGCTCCACGGGACTTTGCATTGTCCCTGTCTTTTATTAGCCAGCACAGAGGAACGAACGCAAAGGTAAATCACAACCTAGTTTGATTGTGTTAGAGAGATAGGCTTTACAGGACACAGTAGCCTCGATATTAATGGGTCGTGGTGGCCGGGAAACCCTGAAATGCGGGCAACGCGGAGGTCCTGCCGGATTTAACAGATTGAGAAGCTGGCCGTCTGGGGCGGGAGGGCCTGTGCTGGTAATGGAGTGAGGGAAGGAGAGGTCGCGGGGCGGGGGCCGGAGGTCGTGGGGCAAGGGGTCGTGGGGGCAGGAGGTCACGGGGCAGTGGGGGGGGGGCAAATCGTGTCAGGTTTGCTCGTGGGGCCGAGGGAAGGACTCCTGCTCCTCCTGGCCCACAAGCAGTGCTGGAAAAACACTTACCTGCCGGACGTCCTGCCATTCTCGCCTCCCTTCAGCTGCCGGGTTTCCTGAGCCAAGAGAAACCCAGACTGCAGCCGTTAAATGTAAAAGTCAGTTAAAATTTCAGACCTGCAGCCTCATTAACATGTTTGAATAAATGGCCTACCTGTGGAGAGCAGGTTAGTTGCCCACCCCCCCAACCCACCTCCGTTAGAACTAGAATTCGGGTTTCAGATTTTAAAAATTTTAAACCCCCACCCCTCACCCTGGGGGGATTAAAAATCCCCCACAATGTGTTTTGTGTTCATAACAATCTCATATCATAGAATTCAGCCCATCGTGCCTGTGCTGGCTCTTTGAAAGAGCAATCCAATTAGTCCCACTCCCCTGTTCATTCCCCATAGCCCTGCAAATTCTTTCCTTTTCAAGTATTTATCCAATTTCTTTTTGAAAGTTACTATTGAAATTGCTTCCACCACCCTTACCACTCATAACAACTCGCTGCGTTAAACTCATCTCCCCTCTGGTTCTTTTGCCAATTACCTTAAATCGGTGTCCACTGGTTATTGACCCTCCTGCCACTGGAAACAGTTTCTCCCTCTCTACTCTATCAAAACCCTTCATGATTTTGAACACCTCGAACAAAATCTTCCCTGAACCTTCTCTGTTCTAAGGAGAACAATCCCAGCTTCTCCAGTCTCTCCACATAACTGACGTCCCTCATCCCTGGTACCATTTTAGTAAATCTCCTCTGCACCCTCTCCAGGGCCTTGACATCCTCGTCATATATGGGGAACTACATGCCTTGTTGAAAGTGAAGTGAATTTCACTCCAGCGAACTCCGCTTACCTCCATGTCTGCACACTCGTGTAAAGGGTCCACAGGCTTTTCCATTGGTTTAATGGTGGGGAGGGGAGCATGGCTGGTATCTGGGCTCAGTACATCACCTATAATCTTTCTCTTGTGCTTTCAGGCAACAAGAGGCTTCAAATCAACAATGGGAAGTCAACAAATTGGGGCTCACCTGTCACACCGTGCATATAACCTGAATTTAGAAAGTCTGGGTCTGTTCTTGGAATGGCTCGGGTTTGATCCTTGGTTAAGAACACAAAAAAAACCAGGGCAAGGAAAGACCAGCCTGTTGGCCCTACTCCATTCAGAGTCCACATATGATTGTTCTTTCATGGACTCTTCCCCACACTATCTGCTGATCCCCAACTTTTAACAGACACTAATTTGCTTTTGCAACCTGCTTGAAACAAGTAGTATTATTAAACATCTCTATAACTATTATGTACCATCATCACCTTCACTGACAGTAGGGGCCCAAAACTTAACTTCAGCATCCCACATGGGTGATAGAGGGTGGGGCGGGTGAGACAGAGAGGAAGAAGGAGAAAAATAGCCAAGATTCCGCTCCTGATTATTATCCTATGTTTACGGCTGGAAGGTGCAGACATCAGATGGGACAGGGTTGGGATCTACTGTGATCTCCCTTCGCATCATATGGCAAAATAGTCAGCCAACACTCGCTGTCTAGATTCATGCATAAATAACAGTCACTTGGGAAAGGTATTGGAGGCAGCTGATGGCCGTGCAACCATGATGTTTATCTTATCATGACCGACAATGGCTGCAACAAATTGATGTCAACAACGTTCCTGATCTCTGAGTCCACCATGTGACAAACAAAGAAAAGAAAAAAGACTTGCATTTATATAGCGCCTTTCACGACCACAGGATGTCCTAAAGCGCTTTACAACCAATGAAGTATCATAATCATAGTATCATAGTAGGTACAGCACAGGAGGGGGCCATTTGGCCCTTCGTGTCTGTGCTTGCTCTTTGAAAGAGCTATCCAATTAGTCCCATTCCCCTGCTCTTTCCCCAGAACCCTGTAAATGTTTCCCTTCAAGTATTTATCCAATTCCCTTTTGAAAGTTATGATTGAATCTGCTTCCACCACCCTTTCAGGCAGTGCATTCCCGATCATTACAACTTGCTGCGAAAAAATGTTTCCTCATGTCGCCTCTGGCTCTTTTGCCGATCACCTTAGATCTGTCTCTTCTGGTAACCGACCCTTCTGCCATTGAAACAGTTTCTCTTTGTTTGCTCTATCAAAATTGTTCATGATCTTGAACATTTCCATCAAATCTCCCTTTAACCTTCCCTGTTCTAACTACTTTTGAAGTGTACTCACTGATATGATGCAGGAAATGTGGCAGCCAATTTGCGCAAAGCAAGGTCCCACAAACAGCAATGTGATAATGACCAGATAATCTGGTTTATCGGGTGTTGGTTGAGGGATAAATATTGGCCAGGACACCGGGGAGAACTCCCCTGCTCTTCTTCAAAATAATGCCACGAGATCTTTTACATCTACCTGTAAGGGCAGACAGGGCCTCGGTTTAACGTTTCATCTGAAAGACAGCACCTCCAGGAGCGCAGCGCTCCCTCAGTACTGCATTGGGACTGTCAGCCTGGATGATGTGTTCAAGTCTCTGGAGTGAGACTTGAACCCACAATCTTCTGACTCAGAGGCGAGAGCGCTACCGATTGAGCCACAGCTGACATGCACTCTGTATACAATAGATTGTTCAGAGGCTAGATTCGCTTTTAATTTGTTATTTTCTTCTTCCCCCCTCTTTTCTGTTTGATCACCTAAAAGCCACTCTTCAATTGAGCTCCGAGGCTCCTCTTCCACATTGCATGCCATTCCATGAGGTTTTTAAGCTAGGCTGTCCCAGGTTTGGATGAGATGCAGCAGCCCTTCAGCTTGCCTTTCACAGCATCCATGATACACATTCACTGGACGCCCCGTGTTAACTCACAAACCCGCAACCTCCACCACCCAGAAGGACAAGGGCAGCAGGCGCATGGGAACACCATCACCTCCAGGTTCCCCTCCAAGTCACACACCATCCCAACTTAGGCATATAACCGCCGTTCCTTCATCATCGCTGGGTCAAATTCCTGGAACTCCCTACTGAACAGCACTGTGTGAGCACCTTCACTACTCGGACTGCAGCGGTTCAAGGCGGCGGCTCGCCTTCTCAAAGGCAACTAGGGACAGGCAATAAATGTCAGCCTTGCCAGCGCCGCCCATATCCAGAGAATGAATTTTTGAAACTGTATACTTGGGATGTTTTTCTATGCTGCTTGAATGCAAGTTGCTGTTATCTCTGGGCAAGCCACCGACTCAAGGGGAGGGTAGAAAAAAAATGTGTAATCACAACGCGTTTATAAGAAGATACACCGCAGACAGTGAATTAGCATCTTAAGTAAGGCCAAAAGAGACTCACCAGGAAACCACACAAATGCAAGCAACAGAAGACAGTTCAGCAAGGTCACGGTGATTATTATAGTGCAGATAATGTGACAATGCGTCTGGAAGAAGCAACTATTGATATAATAATGGGCACTTTCCCCTGCTTTCAACTGGAAGATAATGAACGTGAGTAACCTTTGTCTATTGGTGACAAGATCTCAATACAACCACATTGTCAAGCAGTGGCAAAATTCTTTAATAATTGAAGTTATTTACTTTTAGTGCAGTGACCTATTTACCGATCAGGCTTTGACTGAATTCACTGATTACAAGGAGGCTCACGCTAAGTTGTGAGGGGATATACAAAATGTATTGGATCAATAACTGAAAGACAGATCCTGCAGCTTTCATGAAAATGTCATAATTTCTTCTGTGGTAATTAAGAGAGACCATTCCCTCTACGTACTCCTACACAGGTTTGATTGGTTAGTAACTGCCTGCATTTCCCCAATATAAACATCAATATATATCTTCCTTCCTTCCTCTCACGCTATGCCACTCACCTTTTCCCTGGCCATAAGAGCATGCTTCTATCTTTTCCTTTGCCACATTTTAAGATAATTAGCAAAAGAACCAGGGGAGAGATGAGGAGAATAATTTTTATTTAAAAACGCAGTGAGTTGTCACGATCTGGAATACATTGCTTGAAAGAGTGGTGGAAGCAGATTCAACAGTAACTTTCAAAAGGGAATTGGATAAATACTTGAAAAGGAAAAAAATGCAGGGCAATGGGGAGAGCAGAGGAGTGGGACTGATTGGATAGCTCTTTCAAAGAGCCGGCACAAGCAAGATGGGCTGAATGGCCTCCTTCTGTGCTGTGTGATTCTTGAGCTAGCCTCTGATGAAAGTAACCCCATCCTCATCTGATGTTACCCCATCCATTCCTCTATGGGAAGGAGCTGGTCTTTGCTAGGTGAATTTCATCCCCTCTCCCTTGTCCCCAATGGAGACCCGGCCACTATCAGAAGCCCATTGTTTTGGCAAGGGGTGGGGTTCATAACACACTTTCAGACAGTCGGACCTTTGTACAATGAACCCACACTTTTCTTTAAAACTGAAACCTTTGAAGGCCAACCGTGAGTGTTTTTTCTCTTCTCCCACTTAGTTGATCAGAATATCTCAGCCTGTGAGATTATTTACTCCGAGTACAGTGTATCACTTACATGCAGTCTTAATTAGCTTTAATGCACAATAAACAGATGCTGTCTTTTTAAAAATAAAGATCAAGGCAAAAATTGATCACATCAAGGGAAGTCGAGCACTAAAAGGAAATTGATCAGACTTCTTTTAGAAACACCCTCCCCCTAAAAAACTTTAATGGAAGATATTTTTGATGTACATGGTCTTAAAGTGGACTCTAGCATTCGATTGATCACGGCCGCATCCATTTCATGCAGTCGTTGAGGGAAATAGCACAGGATACACATTAGGAAACCCAGCTTCTTCCATAAGCGAAACAAAAAAATAAATAAAAAGACATTTTAGGAAATACAGCTGACATTCCACATTATCTCTAAACTCCAGGCACACACCATATTACACAGTTCTTACTTCCCCATATTAATATTGGCTAGACTGAGGGGACATCCTATTCAGTACCTACCAGTAACTGGAAACCTTCTTCTCCACTATTCACTCAGGCGGAGCTGGACAGTATTCAGCAACAGTTCACACTCCACATCCAGTCTATCATCAAGATGCCTACTTTTACACCTTTACATCATCGTTCATTTTCATCACTAACTCGCCCCTACCGCTGCCAAAATCCTCATCCATGCCTTCATCACCTCTTGGCTTGATTTCTTCAACACTGTCCTCGCTGGCATCCCAAGCTCTCCTTTACATAAAACATAACTCTTCCAGAAGTTGAACGCTCATATTCTATCCTGCACTCCTATCAACCCTGTCCTCACCAACCACCATTAGCTCCACAAACAATAAATATTTCAACTTTAGGATCCTCATCTTCAAATTCCACCAAGGCTTCATTCTTCCTCCTCTTCTCCAACACTATCCCAATACGAACCCTCCGCTCTTCCAAATTGATTTATTGTGCCTCCCTCCCTGCCCTCCTTTTCACTACTGATGCCAGAGTCTTCAGCATCACACATCTGCAGTGCGGAACTTGCTCCCAAAATCAATCCACCTTCCCCCTCTCCTCCCATTTTAAAAAGTCTCCTCAAAATCTATCTGATTGACTGTGCTTTCTGCCATCTCCCCTAACTGCCTCCCTTTTCCCGCTCAGGTACCTGGCAAGTTACCTTAGGAGATTACAACAACATAATGGTGCCTGTAACATGAGAAATGTCTCGAGGAATTTCACAATGGACGTAGCTAGAGAATGCCAAGTCATGGGAGGATAGATTTGACAGGGTAACCGAAAGCGCGGTCAAAAAGATGGGTTTTGAGTAGACTTTTGATCAAGAGAAAGAATAGGAAAGTGGAAGAGTTTAGGGAAGTAGTTCCAGAGGGTAGTGCCAAGGCAGCTAAAGGCTCTACCATGATAGGGGAGGAGTGGGAGGAAGGAATGTAGAAAAGGCCAGAGTTAGAGGACCCAAGTATGGGAAGGGATACAAGGCTGGTGAAGGTTGCAAACATAGGGTGGGTCAAGGCCAGGGAAGGAATTCAAGTCGAGGACGAGGCTCTTAAATTTAATGTGCTGGGGGGGGGGGGGGGGGGGGGGTCATGGAGCCAATGCAGCTCAGGCAAGGATGTGTGTGATGGGTGTAAGTGGTGAATGGGACTTCATGAAGGATAGGATATGGGCTGCTGCATTTTGGGCATGTTGAGGCTTATCGAATGTGGAAGATGGGAGACCAGAAAGGATTGCCTCAGAATGATCAAGCCTAGACACCAGAAAAGCATGGTTAAGGGTTTCAATGGTGGTGAGGCTGATGTGGAAGCGGAGATGAAAGACAGCAGTCTTTGTGGTTGGGGGGGGGGGGGGGGGCGAGGGGGGAAATGGACAAAACGTGGAGCTTGAAACTCAGCTTTAAATCAAACAGGACATCAAGGTTTCACAGAGTCTGATTCTGCCTGAGTGAGTGACTGAGGTGGAGATGGAGTCAATGACAAGGGAAAAGTCATGCATAAGCTGTTTTCCCCATTTGAAACCTATTTCATTGCCTTGTAAAAGCACATATTATACATACCCCATACATGGCAATCTTCTCATGGACATGATTAATTACTGAATAAGCTTGGTCTCATCACTACACTCCATCCCAGCTTTTCATCATACTATAAAACTATAGCATGCAAGTTAACAAGGCCATAAAAAATTCAAACATAGCACTGGGGTTCATTTCTGGAGAAATAGAATTGAAAAGCAGAGACGTTATGTTAAAATTGTATTGAACCTTGGTTAGACCACATTTGGAGTACTGTGCACAGTTCTGGTCTCTACATTACAAAAAGATATAGAGGCACTGGAGAAGGTGCAAGAAAGATTTACAAGGAAGATACCAGAACTGAGAGGTTATAACTATCAGGGAAGACTGTACAGGCTGGGGCTCTTTTCTCTACAAAAGAGAAGGCTGAGGGGTGACCTGATCGAGGTCTTTAAGATTATGAAAGGGTTCGATAGGGTAGACGTAGAGAAGATGTTTCCACTTGTGAGGGAGACCAAAACTAGGGGCTATAAATATAAGATAGTCACTAATAAATCCAATATGCAATTCAGGAGAAACCTCTTTAACCAGAGAGTGGTTAGAATGTGGAGCTCGCTACCACACGGAGTAGATGAGGTGAATAGCATAGATGCATTTAAGGGGAAGCTAGACAAGTACATGAGGGAGAAAGGAATAGAAGGATATGCTGATAGGGTTGGATGAAATAGGGTGGGAGGAGGCTCATTTGGAGCATAAACACCGCATAGACCAGTTGGGCCAAATGGCCTGTTTCTGTGCTGTAAATTCTACATAATTCTCTGCATCTGAACACCGCTGTTTAGCGTACAGACGTAATTTAGTGCTGCATTCCGCTTTCTCCATTTTATTCATATTTTACAGTACAGTAACTTATCAGTAAATCTGACTCGGGCCACTAATTCAAGTGTCAGTTGTTTCCATTTTATGTTGCAGCTTGTCGACAGCCGTTAATTAAAGGCAAGTATTTGGTAATGAGACAATTTAAGGGAAAAACTACAAGCTGTTAATGGGCAAATCAGAGTGTTGAAACTATTTCTCTCAGAATCCAACACCAAAGAACAGCTAATTAATTCCATGTAACTATCATCATTGACAGTTAACAAACTGATCAGTATTCATTTGACTTATCCCCATTCATCCCAAGGCTCATAAACTTCATTTCATTCCACCCAATTAGATGCAATCATAACCCTCGTGTGAGTAACATACGCCCCACAGCTTAAATAATGTGGGCCTGAAGAGCTGCATAGCCAGTTCAACAAGTACCAAGGCATTAGAGCCTTCAGAACCTTTTGGGTAATTAGCACGTGTCTCCCATCACAGTTACATAACCCAACGAACAGGAAGGCTGAATGCCAGTTACATTTAAATTCATTAAATGGGTATCTAGTTTAATTGGGTAGTGCTGGAAGCTCTGACTGAAAGTGAAAGTCAACCAAAAAGGAAATAATATCGAAGTTACTTCTTTCTCCCCTCATTTTGTAGGCCGTCCCCCTCCCCTGTGCCCATTTTGTTCTCCAGTTGACTCTGTGTATGCTTGTGGTCTGTTGCCAAGTATAAAGCAAACTGGTTACTGAGACACACGGGTGTGGCCTCAGGTTACCAACTCTGGTTGGACGTGTTCCGTGAGGTTTCATCACATGACCTCCAACTACCCCTACCCCTGCCCCCCCCTCCCCCCTCCCCCCTCCCCCCTCCCCCAACGTTCCTGCCATTGGGCATCCAGCACATCCATCATCACGGCGGACCGCCTTCCCAGCCAATAGGAAAGTGAATAGACTCCTTGTTACCCGATGGATGATTCTGGACTGTCAGTCAAACAGCCTTTTCTCACCCATCTCCAAATTTTATAGAACTAACAAAAAAAAGTATTCAAAGAAAAATTATAAAACACATTTCTAATGGGTACAATTCTAATGGGTGCTTTATAAATAGAGGCAGAGAGTACAAAAGCAAGGAAGCTATGATGAGCCTTTATAAAACACTGGTTCGGCCACAACTGGAGTATTGTGTCCAATTCTGGGCACTGCACTTTAGGAAGGATGTGAAGGCCTTAGAGAGGGTGCAGAAGAGATTTACTAGAACGGTTCCAGGGCTGAGGGACTTAGGTTACTTGGATAGACTGGAGAAGGTGGGGTTGTTCTCCTTGGAACAGAGAAGGTTGAGAGGAGATTTGATAGAATTGTTCAAAATCATGAGGGGTCTAGACAAAGTAGAAAGAGAGAAACTTTTCCCATTGGCGGAAGGGTCGTGAACCAGAGGACACAGATTTAAGGTGACTGGCAAAAGAACCGAAGGTGACATGAGGAAAAACTTTTTTACGCAGCGAGTGGTTATGATCTGGAATGCACTGCCTGAGGGGGTGGTGGAGGCAGATTCAATCGCTGCTTTCAAAAGGGAATTGGGTAAGTACTTGAAGGGAAAAAAATCTGCAGAGTAAAGGGGAAAGGGCCGGGGAGTGGGGACTAACTGGATTGCTCTGGCAGAGAGCTGGCATGAGATCAATGGGCCGAATGGCCTCCTTCCGTGTTGTAACTATTCTATGATTTGTTTTTTTTTAAATACATCAACAATTTTTCAATCTCTCAGCCATGTCTGAGAGATTGATCTGTAATTCCTGGAGACTCCAGGACAATCCTGAAGGGTTAGCAACCCTAGTGTTGCCCAGACTGACCTACCCCTCCCTATAGAAAACTGCACAAGCTCTGCTTAGTGCTTTTCCCTTCCATTTGCCACTTCTCCAATCAGGCCAAAATTGGTTGCTCACTACATGAAGGAAATCCATCGCCCATCATTTAACTCCACTACCCTGTGCCAGGTAGGTAGCTGAGCTCAGGAATCTGGGCTTGCAATTGTGTTTCATACAACCATACTATGACGATTAAGAGAAATTAGATTTTTCTATTCCTTCTAATTTTCTGGTCACCGCACCTTCGGAAGGACATATTGGCCTTGGAGGGAGTGCAGTGTGGGTTTACTAGAATGATACCCGGACTTCAAGGGTTAAGTTACGAGGAGAGATTACACAAATTGGGGTTGTATTCTCTGGAGTTTCGAAGGTTAAGGGGTGATCTGATCGAAGTTTATAAGATATTAAGGGGAACAGATAGGGTGGATAGAGAGAAACTATTTCCGCTGGTTGGGAATTCTAGGAGTAGGGGCACAGTCTAAAAATTAGAGCCAGACCTTTCAGGAGCGAGATTAGAAAACATTTCTACACACAAAGGGTGGTAGAAGTTTGGAACTCTCTTCAGCAAACGGCAATTGATACTAGCTCAATTGCTAAATTTAAATCTGAGATAGATAGCTTTTTGGCAACCAAAGGTATTAAGGGATATGGGCCAAAGGCAGGTATATGGAGTTAGATCACAGATCAGCCATGATCTTATCAAATGGCGGAGCAGGCACGAGGGGCTGAATGGCCTACTCCTGTTCCTATGTTCTTTCGCTCCTCCCTACCTCTGCCCACCTGCATTTTTTTTTTAAAAGTCCCTTTTCCTGCATTCCAAATGTTCTCCAGCTGGGAGGAGGGAGCCGACAGCGCAGAACCCTATTCAGAATTGAATTCCACCATCCGCCCGACGAAGGAGGAAGCCTCCGAAAGCTTGTGGAATTTAATTTAAAATAAATTTGTTGGACTATAACTTGGTGTTGTAAAATTGTTTACAACTATTCTGAATTGATTCATGAGAAGCCTTGAAGGATTGTCCTCCCGTTCGATAGCACTCTTGCCTCTAAGACAGAAGGTTGTGGGTTCCCACTCCAGACACTTGAGTGCAAAAACTAGGCTGATGCTCCAGTGCAGTACTGAGGGAGTGCTGCACTGTCAGAGATGCTGTCTTTCGGATGAGACATTAAACCCTTTCAGGTGGATGTAAAAGATCCCATGGCATTATTTCGAAGAGGGGCAGGGGAGTTCTCCCCGGTGTCCTGGCCAATATTTATCCCTCAACCAACATCACTAAAACAGATTATCTGGTCATTATCACATTGCTGTTTTGCTGTGCTCAAATTAGCTGCTGCGTTTCCTACATTACAACAGTGACTACACTTCAAAAGTACTTTATTAGCTGTTAATCGTTTTGGGACATCCTGAGGTCGTGAAAGGTGCTGTATCAATGAAAGTCTTTCGAGTCCTTCTTTTTCGACTACATCAACTGAAATCAGCTAAGGCTATATTTCAAATCTGGGTCTTCTTGGTCTGCACAGTTTTGTACCACAGCTCGCGGTGTATTGCAACAATCCTTCTGAACTGGGTCCAGCTTTCTACAATGAGAGTGCACGAGCTGACACACATGAGCTGCTTCAAGCGTCGTTTCACTGCCAGACAAAACATATCAAAAGCAGAACATAAGAAAATAGAAGGTTGAACACCAGGTGCGAGGATTTGCCACAGACCAGGGCATTGCAATGCACTAGGCCACCAAGTGGTCAGACGTGGATGTTCACCACAATCTTCACCCAGTTGAGTTCCCAATTTTTGCCTTATCATCAGAAGGCACGACCAAAGGTGAAGGGCTTTCCCGTGGGGTATCAGGGAACCTAATACCCCTCTGGCCTATGTGCTAAAGGAGAGGGAATGGAGTGTGGCACAGGGGAATCTATAGATGGCAACAAAAAAAAGATTGTGATGAGAGATACAAGTAAAAATGATTTGGTTGAAAAGCTCATTTTTTAAAATCACAATTTTTTAATACATCAAGTTTAGGCCTACTTAACCTTCTTGCCACCTACAACCACCCCTGGAAACATACCTGAGCACTTCCCATAATTATCTTCAGGTGCAAGGGCTTTCTCAGAGCAATACTTCATCTTAAAACAAAAATATAGGCATGAAGAGAGGAAACAACCTCCAAAGGGGGCTGTATAATGCCGAGATCAGACTCAGTACATTAACAAAATGTAAAACTCACACACGAGGGAGTCGTACACTTCAAGCATAAAAAAAAACTAGAGGAAAGCTATAAAAACCAAGCAGCAACAGACAACAGCTCCAGTGCAATACATCAGCATCAGGTTAGGAAACAAAATTACTCGATTATTGCAAAAGAACACATCTCTGCAGCAAAAGCAGGTGAGGCAGAGGAATCAAACTCAACTCGATATATTATCTTTCACTAGGTTACATGTATAATTACTTCATCATTCAGCACTGAGCTCTGGTCTTCACCAATGAGGTCTCCATTTGACTTCAAGGAAATGTGTGCAAGCAGCACACTCACATTTTATCATTTTGAACAGTCCCCAAAGCGTCTCATGCAATTAATTATTTTGAATTGCAGTGACTGTTGGGTAAGTAAAACCAACAGCTGTTCTGCCTCAGCAGCGTCACACCAACGGCAATGGGATGAGGAATGTGGGTCAGGACTCCAGGAGAATACCCTGCTTTTATTACCTTCAGACTCGACTATTCCAATGCACGCCTGGTTGGCCCTCCCATCTTCCACCCTCCGTAAACCGGAACTCAACCAAAACTCAGCTGCCCGTATCCTAACTCGCACCAAGTCCCGTTCACCTATCACCCCTGTGCTCGCTGACCTACGTTGGCTCCCGGTTCAGCAACGCCTCAAATTTAAAGTTCTTATCCTTGTGTTCAAATCCCAACATCGCCTCGCCCCTCCTTATATTGGTAACCTCTTTGAGCCCTACAACCTTGTGAGAACTCTGCGTTCCTCCAACTCTGGCCTCTTGCGCATCCCTGTTTTTCTTCACACCATCATTGGCGGACGTATAGCATTAGGCCCTAAATTCTGGAATTCCCTCCCTAAATCTCTCCACTTCTCTCTCCTCCTTTATGATGCTTCATAAAACTTACCTCTTTGACCAAGCTTTTGGTCACCTGTCCTAATATCTCCCTATGTGGCTCGGTATCAATTTTTGTCTGATAACGCTCCTGTGAAGCGCCTTGGGATGTTTCACTATGTTAAAGATGCTATATAAATGCAAGTTGTTGTTGCTTTAGTTTGAATAATACGGTGTGATCTTTAGTGTGTTTAGAAGGCAGGCAAGGCCTTCCTTTTAAGGTCTTTTTACCTAAAAGATGGCACTTCAGACAATGTAGCATTACTTACGTATAGCATTGGATCATCAGTCGAAAATATGAGCTCAAGCCTT
This sequence comes from Heptranchias perlo, assembly GCF_035084215.1. Taxonomy (NCBI): domain Eukaryota; kingdom Metazoa; phylum Chordata; class Chondrichthyes; order Hexanchiformes; family Hexanchidae; genus Heptranchias; species Heptranchias perlo. Next base: position 88,900,752 of record NC_090331.1, on the reverse strand, counting down.
GGTATGGGACTCGAACTCCAAAACTTCTAATCCACAGGCAAGAGTGACAAGTTGAAACTACTTCTTACTGTTTCACGGCACAGAGAGTCGCGGGTCGTTTCTAGTTAACATTGCCAATCACCCTCTGGCACCTTGACCAAATGACCATTATTAGCACGTGTCTTGACAGTTAGCACCAGCAGGCTATTCAGCTATGGCAGGAAGCAGGGGACAATACAGCCAAGCCTAATCCTGTTTTTACCTGATGTTCACACACGTGCAATTTCAGCAGAGGTTGCTGCAAGCTAGCAAGAGCAAGGACCCTGGTGGATCTTAGAAACAAAGGGACAGGAGTAGACCATTCAGCACCTCAAGCCTGTTCTGCCATTCAATTAGATCATGGCTGATCGGTACCTCAACTCCATTTACCCGCCTTTGTTCTATATCCCTTGATACCCTTATCAAACAAAAATCTAATAACGTCAGTCTTGAAAATTTCACTTGTTCCCCAGCATCCACAGCCTTTTGGGGGAAGGGTTTTCCAGATTTCCACTATCCTCTGGGTGAAAAAGTGCCTCCTGATTTCACTCCTGTATGGCCTTGTTCTAATTTTAAGATTATGCGCCCTTGTTCTGGATTCCACCACCAGAGGAAATAGTTTCTCTGTATCTACCTCGAATCCCTTAATCATTTTAAACACTACAATTAGATCGCTCCTCAAGCTTCTAAAGTCAAGGAAATACAAGTTTATTCAACCTGTCCTTATAATCTAGCCCTTTAAGGCTTGGTATCATTCTGGTGAATCTGTATTATATCCCTTCCTAGGCCAATGTATATTTCCTGAGGTTCGGTGCCCAGGACTGAACACAGTACTCCAGATGGGGCCTGACTTAAGGCTCTGTATTACTGAAGCATAACTTCCTCACATTTGAATTCCAATCTCCCTCTTCCTAATCCAAGGACGGATCCAAGGCAAGTTGCAGCAGCCCTTCTGAGATCAGCCAACTCAGCACAAAGCAACGATTGAACCTGGAATCATAGAATCTTACAGCACAGAGGCCATTCGGCCCATTGTGCCCGTGACGGCTCTTTGAAAGAGCTAGCCGCTCCCCTGCTCTTTCCCCATAGCCCTGCAAATTTGAAAGCTATGATTGAATCTGCTTCCACCAACGTTTCAGGCAGTGCATTCCAGGTCATAACAACTCGCTGCGTAATTTTTTTTCCTCCTCATCTCCCCTCTGGTTCTTTTGCCAATTATCTTAAATCTGTGTCCTTGGTTACCGACCCTTCTACCAATGGAAACTGTTTCTCCCTATCCACTCGATCAAAACCCTTCATAATTTTGAACACCTCGATCCCCATAACTTTCTCTGTTCTAAGGAGAACAATCTCAGCTTCTCCAGTCTCTCCACATAACTGAAGTCCCTCATCCCTGGTACCATTCTGGTAAATCTCCTCCGCACCCTCTCCAAGGCCTTGACATCCGTCCTAAAGTGTGGTGCCCAGAATTGGGCACAATACTCCAGCTGAGGCCTAACCAGTGATTTATAAAGGTTTAGCTTAACCTGGGACCTTGTTAGTCTGTATAATTTTGTTGCTCATCTGATGAACTTGCTGAGTCATTGGGGGGGGGAGTGCTTAGATGTACATTACAGACTGGAAACACGTTCCCAGGTTCAGATGACATTTATAAAACATTCAAATTTTACGGCCATTATTTATACCATCACACCTCGGGTATATTAATGCCTTGCAACACACTCACAGCCACTTAATTCATAACTTGTAGGAAAAGTCATATTTCAACAGATTTTGCACATGATTGTTTTCTTTTCTTTATGAAAACTCAGAGCAGAATCTCAGTGCCTAAGTATCATCATATTTTAAGCAATAACTGCCTGTCATCTCCACACTATTATTTTAACATTTGCCTTGGGATTCCTGACAATCCTGGTGGTGGTGTTCTTCAAAGGAGGCCAGAAATGGAAAAAAAAACACACCAGTTAAATGAGAATGCATGCATTGTATACTCCTACAGATCTGTTACACTATTCCTCCTCCCCAACTTTCTCTCTTCAAGGAGGCGAGTCCTGCTGGTTCCACAAGGCAGTCCTGATACAAATGGTTATTGTTATGTGTGAGAGCCTGGACAGTTGAGCGTCAACAACTATCGTATCGTAAAGGGCGCGGGGAGAAGAGACACAATAAGAGTTGAGCCCAATCCCAACAGTCGCACTTTCTGGCAGAAGTTACTGGATGCGGATCAGAAGCGGAAATCCTTGCTGATGTTTCTCTTCCTTATCCCCGAGGTGCTGAGCTGAACTGCAGTACGGACATGGGATTGAACCTGGGACCTTCTTGGTCTGCGTGGCTCAACGCCACATCTTGTGATACATATATCCACTGAGCAAAGAAAAAAACAATGAACTTGCATTTATACAGCGCCTTTCACGTCCGCAGGAAACCAATTAAGTACTTTTGAAATGCAGTCACTCTTTTATAATGTAGGAAACGCGGTAGCCAATTTGTGCACAGCAAGCTCCCACAAACAGCAATGAGATAATGACCAGTAAATCTGTTTTTATAGTGATTAGTTGAGGGATAAATATCGGCCAGGGAGAACTCCCCAGCTGCTCTTCAAAATAGTGCTATGGGATCTCTTATGTCCAGCTGAGGGGGCAGACGGGGCCTCGGTTTATCGTCTCATCCAAAAGAGGGCACTTCCTCAGTCCTGAACTGGAATGTCAACCTAGACTACATGCTCAAGTCTCTGGAGTGGGACTTGAGAGCATTCAGCAGAACTATAACAGGTACATTTTAAAGAGATATAATACAAAGCCATACAGACCAAAAGGTCCCAAGTTCAATTCTTAGCCTGTGATGAGTCAGCTGATCTCAGCCAAGGTGGAAGTAGAGGAGCTGCAATTGGCCTCAGCGTCCTAGTGCTAGGAAGGATGGAATGTTATCTCGCATCATTGAACTGGAAAAGGAGAGCGTGGATGTCATAGGAGAAGGCCTTGACTGTGAAGCCTTCCACAGTCAAATAGCATGCCTAACCAAGAACCAATGTCTTCATGAGACGAAAGGGATAGACGGAGACAAAAAAGCTTGGGGTAGCAGTGTGGGGGAACTGGAGCGCCACTGTACTGTGCTGTGGGTTTGGCAAGATGTAAATTCATAATTACCCGCATCCAGACACGGGCAGCTCGTGTTTTCAGTCTAACGCAGAGTGGAGGTCAGGCATTTACCCCACATGGCTGGCTGACCGGCAGTGACAGAGACCAGGAAGCAAGTTGCCCGCATGCCCACCAACCTGCTCAGCCAAGAAATGCTGAGTGGGATGGATTTGAGAATTACATTTCATGGTATCTACATGCAATGGTTCTTTTTTTTTAAACCGAGTTGACCCATCGAAGAGGCTCCTTTTACCCTCTGAGGACCAAAAGCCCTTTTGCACCCACAGTAAAACAGACTGCATTGATCATATATTTGAGTTGACCCAGAGAATACTGTAATTACACAGCTGCAGAAATATTCCGTAGTTCTGCAGTATTTTACTCTAAATTTACTTGATCAAAGATGACAGCTTCAGACTGGAGGCTTATTCATTTAACACAGCAGTTTTTTTGACCCCTCTTATCCACTTGAGCTCATCATGCATAACCACAGCAGGTGTGCTAATCCCCTGTCTGCCCCATTACCTCAGTGACACAAACAAGCCACAGTTGTTTCTATCATAGTGCCTGTAGCCTTCCATGGCACCGTCTGCTTGCAAAGAGCAATATTTTCTTACAATCCTACTTAAAAGGGGAGACAAATGGACAAAATCCTGGAAGAATTTTGTTAGTAAGTTACTGGATAATAAATAAGAGGGCAGTGGCTCTACTGTCATCCTTCACTCTCAATTATGCACTCAATTACAACAACAACTTGCATTTATATATAGCCTTTAATGCAGTGAAACGTCCCAAGTCGCTTCACAGGAGCATTATCAGATAAAATTTGACACCGAGCCACATACGGAGATATTAGGACAGGTGAGTAAACGCTTGGTCAAAGAGGTAGGTTTGAAGGAGCGTCTTAAAAGAGAAGAGAGAGAGGTGGAGAGGCGGAGAGAGGGCAGTCTAGAGCTTAGGGCTTAGATAGCTTAGACCAATGGTGGGGTGATGGAAATCCAAAGAGGCCAGAATTGGAGGAATCTCAGAGGGTTGTAGGAGGTTACAGAGATAGGGAGGGGCGATGCTATGGAGGGATTTGAACACAAGGATGTGAATTTTTAAATCTAAGCGTTGCCGGACCGGGAGCCAATGTAGAGGTGATGGGTGAACGGTTCGCCCCAAACCCCACACTTGCTTCCAACTCCTCTCCCTCCCCATAGGAATTTTGTTACACAGTCCATACATTGTTTGACCAGAAATACTGTCTGAAATCTTCCTGTGAAGGTAAGTCCATGGATGGCAGCATCAGTAAACATAGCTTTTCCGCTTTGCACCGACTGAGGGTGTATAGCTTTTGGGTGCGGCAAGGGTTTTTGATCACAACCATTCCATTGCTGGACAACTTTCATTCTCTACATGGTTACTGTTCTAACTAAAAAAACTGCAAATGTTGGAAACATTCAGCTGGTCAGCCACCATCTGTGGAGAGAACACGGACGAACTAACATTTCAGGTGCAACCCTTGATCAAAACTGTTTTGACGAAGAGTTATATCTGAAATGTTAACTTGTCTGTTCTCTCCACAGATGGTGATTGACCTACAGATGGCCACTGTCTTAGCCACCTTTCATAGCAGTGTTGCTAAAAGGTAGAAGGGTTGGTAACCAGATACCCTGCTCCTCCGTAAGCTTCGTGGGAACGGCATCTCACCGGCTGACTCACCGTTAAAATGAATACAACGGCGTGAAGTTCCTGCACTGACCTGATGGAGACGAAGTAATCTCGCCAAAAAAAGGTATGTCACATTTTTAAAATCTAAGCACATTTTTAACAGCGTGGTAAATCTTAATGACTGCCAAACAACCTCTCTGGCACTGAACATTAACTTTTACAAGTGTGGAATCTCATTCCTTCACATTTGAATTGTTGTTGGACAACAACAATTGAAATTTTAATTTTTAAAACTTTTTCTTTGTCTCTTTTATCTGTCTTTTAATTCAATCTTTCTTTCCCTCTCATTATTTCACTTTCTGTACCTGATTTGACATTGAACTCACTATTCCAACATACACTTCCTGGTTCTGACTGCGCTGCTTGTTACCATGCTTCGATCTGATTGGTTAAGGTGATAGACAGTTGCTTGCCCCGTTCACACAGGTCCCAGATGCCCAGGAGAGGGCACCGTGCTGGATTGAGAGCCCCACGAGAGGAACTTGCCGTGTAAAAGCCCATGAAAAGTCCTTGGGCCAATGCAAGTCCCGCTCGTTTGCTGCTCAGAGCAAAATCCAGTCCATTTTCTTTTGGAAGCAATAATATTTTTATGTGCAGCGTTTTGAATCTACTTCACCTATCAGACAAAGCAGAATTTATTTAAAAGAAAGAATAGAATTCATGCCAAAAAATAAAGCAAATAGAAGTAAAATATTCCTGCACCAAATAGTCTTTTGGTCAGATGGCAAAAGAACCTCACTGGACTCTCCTGAGCCCAAGTTAACTTCTGACCTCAAACAGAACTATGTCTTATCTCTACCTGGGCTGGATTTAAATTCACTCCTTCGAAGTGAAATGTGAAAGGTGTGTCAGCTGTGGCTCGGTGGATAGCACTGTTGCCTCAGAAGGGGTTCAAGTCCCACTTCAGAGACTTGAGCACAAAATCTAGGTTGACAATCCAGTGCAGTACTGAGGGAGTGCTGCATCGTCAGGGGGTGCCGTCCTTCGGATAAGATGTTAAACCGAGGCCCCGTCTGCCCTCTCAGGTGGACATAAAAGAGCCCATGACACTAGAGTTCTCCCAGTATCCTGGCCAATATTTATCCTTCAACCAACACCTAAAATAGATAATCTGGTAATTTATTTCTTTGCTGTTTGTCAGAGCTGGCTGTGCCCAAATTGGCTGCCGCATTTCCTACATTACAACAGTCACTACACTTCATTCAAAAGTACTTCATTCAAAAGTACTTCATTCAAAAGTACTTCATTGGCTTTAAAGCGCTTTGGGACGCCCTGAGGTCTGAAAGGCATCACTATAAATGCCAAGTTCTTTCTTTCATTGCATTAGCCAATCATTCCCCCCGCCCCCTGCTCCTATCACAAAGGGGAGGCCTTCATTCCATCAGTGTGGCCTGAATCTAGTGTATCAAGAGCAAAAACTTCTTTTGAATCAGAAGTTCTCCATCCACTGAAATAATCCCGCCCCCCCCCTCCCGAACAAGCCTAACTGAACCAATCCAAGGGCATTCTTCCCAGGCATTAGTTTAAAAGCCAAGTATTCATATTTCAATGTATTTTAGGCTGCGCCAGGGTTTGTAAGGCTAGATTAAATTTTATTTAGGATATAAGTGGTGCTGGGCAGGGGTTGAGGTACAGAAGTACACAGAGATTGTAGAACAGCCTATTTGATTTTTTCACTGTCATAGTAATTCTGCTGTATGAAGCTGATGAAAGTATCTTTGAGATTTGTGTAGGCGGATTCGTATGTTGCTTCCTGCTCTATGTCTGTCTGCTCCACCACTCACTAAGAATGGTACACACTGCCAAACTATTAGTCAAAAAGGCTGCAGTCGTCACAATTATTCATGGAGAACCTTTTAAACGTTATTACTCGAAGGGTTATGCGACAGGGCGAGCCACTTTACTTTGCTATTAGATGAAGGAAGATGGGACATCATCAGGGGCAACCCGATGAATTGATATGAACTTTAGTACAAGCTAAAATTGAAAAAAGTCAAAATAGAACCGCTTGGAAAATGCTACTCCCTGATGGATGCTAAACCAGCTGCAATGTAAACTCCAACATGGAGGCACAGCAACAAAGTCTCCCAAATGGGATGTTATTGAAGCAGAGGATGTCCCAAAACTCCCGTCTGAGGTGAAAATGCCCCAAAAAAATTAACATTCATTCACTGTTCATAGTTTACTCACTTAACCTACATATCCACAGGACATTTCTGCATCTGTCCTGTTCCAAGTTGCATGAGAAATCTTTGTGATTGGTTCAATGCTTCCAGCATTTGTGATTGCTGCCTGTAGTGTTATTTCTGAATGGTTCAGACATATGAACAACCTTAACTGATCACACTCTACCAAAAAAATTCTGTGCAAATAGGCAGAACACTATTTAATACCTAAGTTTCAGGGCTTTTTAAAAAAAAAAGTTAATAAGCTGCCCACAGAACTGAATTATAGCTAAGTTTGATATCCCAATCCATCTGTTCCTGGTTCCACCTGTCCATTCTCTCTGGTTCTTACTCTTCCCTCTTCAGCTGTGGCTCAGTAGGTAGCACACTCACCTCTGAGTCAGAAGGTTGTGGGTTCAAGACCCACTGAGCACATAATCTAGGCTGACACTCCAGTGTAGTACTGAGGGAGCCCTGCTTTGTAAACCAAGGTCCCGTTTGCCCTCTCAGGATGTCCCAAAGTGCTTTGCAGCCAATTAAGTACTTTTTTTTGTGGAAGTGTTATCATTATTGTAATGTAGGAAACATCAGAGAGAGCCAGCATGGATTTGTGAAAGGTAGGTCGTGCCTGACAAACCTGATTGAATTTTTTGAAGAGGTGACTAAAGTAGTGGACAGGGGAATGTCAATGGATGTTATTTATATGGACTTCCAGAAGGCATTTGATAAGGTCCCACGTAAGAGACTGTTAGCTAAGATAGAAGCCCATGGAATCGAGGGAAAAGTACGGACTTGGTTAGGAAGTTGGCTGAGCGAAAGGCGACAGAGAGTCGGGATAATGGGTAGGTACACACATTTTCAGGATGTGACTAGTGGAGTCCCGCAGGGATCTGTCTTGGGGCCTCAATTATTCACAATATTTATTAACGACTTAGATGAAGGCATAGAAAGTCTCATATCTAAGTTTGCCGATGACACAAAGATTGGTGGCATTGTAAGCAGTGTAGATGAAAACATAAAATTACAAAGCGATATTGATAGATTAGGTGAATGGGCAAAACTGTGGCAAATGGAATTCAATGTAGACAAATGTGAGGTCATCCACTTTGGATCAAAAAAGGATAGAACAGGGTACTTTGTAAATGGTAAAAAGTTAAAAACAGTGGATGTCCAAAGGGACTTAGGGGTTCAGGTACATAGATCATTGAAGTGTCATGAGCAGGTGCAGAAAATAATCAAGAAGGCTAATGGACTATTGGCCTTTATATCCAGAGGACTAGAGTACAAGGGGGCAGAAGTTATGCTGCAGCTATACAAAACCCTGGTTAGACCGCACCTGGAGTACTGTGAGCAGTTCTGGGCACCGCACCTTTGGAAGGACATATTGGCCTTGGAGGGAGTGCAGCGTAGGTTTACTCGAATGATACCCGGACTTCAAGGGTTAAGTTACGAGGAGAGATTACACAAACTGGGGTTGTATTCTCTAGAGTTTCGAAGGTTAAGGGGTGATCTGATCGAAGTTTATAAGATATTAAGGGGAACAGATAGGGTGGATAGAGAGAAACTATTTCCGCTGGTTGGGGATTTTAGGAGTCGGGGGCACAGTCTAAAAATTAGAGCCAGATCTTTCAGGAGCGAGATTAGAAAACATTTCTACACACAAAGGGTGGTAGAAGTTCGGAACTCTCTTCCGCAAACGGTAATTGATACCAGCTCAATTGCTAAATTTAAATGTGAGATAGCTTTTTGGCAACTAAAGCTATTAAGGGATGTGGGCCAACGGCAGGTACATGGAGTTAGATCACAGATCAGCCATGATCTTATCAAATGGCGGAGCAGGCACGAGGGGCTGAATGGCCTACTCCTGTTCCTATGGCAGCCAATTTTGCGCACAGCAATGAAATAATGACCATATAATCTGTTTTTTGTTAGTAGTGATGATTGAGGGATAAATACTGGCCTGGTATCTTTTACATCCTCCTGAAAGGGCAGACGGGGCCTCAGTTTAATGTCTCATCCGAGAGACGGCACCTCCGACAGTACAGCACTCCCTCAGTACTGCACTGGAGTGTCAGCCTAGATCTTGTGCTCATGTCTCTGGAGTGGGACTTGAACCCACATCCTTCTGACACAGAGGCCTCACTTCTCCCTATCTCTAATCTCCTCCAGCCCTACAACCCTCCGAGAGCTCTTGCACATCCCTGATTTCCTTTAACCCAACATTAGCGGTCGTGCCTTCAGCTGCCTCGGCCCTAAGCTCTGGAATGCCCTCCCTAAACCTCTCTCTTCTCCTTTAAGTCGCTCCTTAAAGTCGCTCCTTAAAACCTAGCTCTTTGACCGAGCTTTTGGTCACCTGTCCTAATATCTCTATGTGGCTCGGTGTCAAATCTTGCCTGATATGCTCGTGAAGAACCGTGGGACCTTGGCTCTATATAAATGCAAGTTTTTGTTGTTTGAAACTCCAACAGTAGGAGTTCCTGATCTCAACAATGAGTGGGAGATTACCCTCTACATAGACGGACTGAACACGGAAAAAAAATTAGGGGGGAAAATCACTCCCAGGGCTGCAGATGCAATGAAGTACCATTTGTAATAGGCCTGAATCAGGCAAAGCTGCCTGTCTGAGAAGTAATTGATATGGGGATAGCACAGGGCAAAACAGGCGAAAATAATAAATATGCTTTTGAAGAAAATATGCAATATTTATACTCAAACCGGTGCAGAGACAAGCTGTCCAGAGGTTTGCCTGTCCAGAACTAAGCTAAAGCATATGTGTATTAGCTTCCCAAAAAAATCTCAGCTCTTTGCTGCCGTTTCTCTCACCGTAGCTGGTTTCATGCTTCAACTATGTGTCTGACATTCTGTTTTCTTTCTAAAACTTCGTAATTTCTCGGTTGCTGTTGCAGTTGAGTGTTTATTGCAAACAGTGCAGATTTTCCATTAATTCAGATACTTCTTACTGGCAAATTGTGTTTTTTCAATTGCCATCTTCTCCCCCTCCATCCACCCACCAATAAACTAACATTTCCATTTAATTTTATGAGAATACCTGTGTGTATACCAGCCCACAGCATTCAATCGTTTCAAGTTAGAAAGCCAGCATGGAATATAGTTAATTATTCTTGTATTGCCACACATACTGGGACATCAAAACTGCTCCCAATTAAGGGATCACTTTCATGAGTTTATTGGAAATAGGTTTATGGCGTGTGGCAGGCAGGATGAAAGGTTGCCTGCACGTTTAACATGTGGCATCTGCAGGGACACAATTAGCATCAAGTGCGAGATGGACCAGGACTGAGTGACCCAGGAGTGATTGATGCAGCGGGAAAAATGGTGCTTTACCCTGCATCTAACAAATGGTATAAGTGGCCTACAAGTGATTGATGGGAACAGAACAGGAGAACTTTAGCCTGCATCTAACCTTGCTGTTGGTGATCTGGGAGTCGTTAATGGAATGGAGTTTTGCCCTGTATCTAACTCGTGGGGTAAGTAACATATGACTGACTGATGAAGCCCAACAGGGAGCTATACTCTGAACCTTTGAATGATTATGGGTGACTTGGGACGGATTGGCATGGCTGTATAAAAGGGGGTTACCCTACTTCTAAACCATGCGATACCTGGCAAAAAGAGTGTTTGAAGAAGCACCGTGGAGAGAGGTTAACCATGCATTTAGACCTATAGTGTAAATGACTTGGGAGCAGACAATTAAGAGAGCATTAACCCCGCATCTAGCCGGGCCTGGGAGTGAATAACACGGCATTGCAATGAGAACTTAAAACTGTTCATCTAATCCTCATTAATGTTGAGGGGGCAGTAGTGAAGAGGGGAGTTTTATACCCACGTGAGATTGCTTTATTTTCATGAATAATTTTCATATTTCATGGGCGTAAAATTATATCACTTTCTAACTACTGGTATAATTTTTCCTTTGAACAGTCACTTGAATAGAAATGTTCAAAACAAACATTTTAAAACCCACACCACACAAAAGCCTAATTAGCACTCTCACTGCCTCTTGCTGTATTCAAACGAGACCTCAAAGGAATACAGTGCACCATAATATCCATCTGATTAGTTTCTTTACCCAATTAATTTTACCCAGTTCTTTACTAGATTAATTTTTTTTAAAGATATGGTATAAGCACAATGCATTACATAATGACAGGTGGGATATGATTTATATCCCATTAGAGGCACTGACCATAACTCATAAGCAAGTTACCAGGTACTCTCTAACTACTCTGCACCTAAATCACGCTATACCTGATCTGGGAGTGCTCAGTCCTGACAAAAATAGGAAGCGGTTCCATTCCCAATTGAGGGATCACTTTCATGTGTTTAATGGAAATAGGTTTATGATGTGCAGCGGGCAGGATGAAAGGTTGCCTGTACGTTTAACATGTGGTATCTGCAGGGACACAATTAGCATCAAATGCGAGATTGAACAAGGAAGGGGGAATGAACATGGAAATTGAGCGAAACCACTGCTTGGTGAAGAAATAAAGAATAGTCGGGGAAGGGGTGTTCCTTAAAATGTTCCAGCCTGTTCAGGGCCAGCTTGTGACCACTCGCATGGATTATTTCTTCTTTGGAAGTCCAGGGAATAGTAAATTCTGAATCTGTCGATAGGGAATCGGTGAAAAATGTATATGTTTGTAGACACTTTCCCCACTACTGAGCCAATTGATTGGGGAGGGAAACCACTCACACTTTTCCAGGACAGTGCTATCTTCACTTGGCCTTATCTATAACATCCTTATAGATTCCAATCTTTGGCATCATAGAGCACAGGAGGCGGCCATTGGGCCCACCATGCCTGTACCAGCTCTTTGAAAGAGCTAACAGATTAGTCCCACTCCCTCTGGTCTTTTCCAATAGCCCTGCAAATTTTTTCTTTTCAAGTATTTAAAGTTACTATTGAATCTGCTTCCACCACCCTTTCGGGCAGTGCATTCCAGATCATAACAACTCGCTGCGTAAAAAAATTTCTCCTCATCTCCCCTCATCACGTTTTCCTAAATCCCCATCTCTACCTTGGGATAATCTTTCAAATGGTCATCACTACCCAATGCCCTATTCTAGTTAATCCCAAACCATGATTCCATTTAAAAAAAATTAAAACTCAGATGCCTCATTACATGCAATCACAAGCTACAGGTGTTTTTGGTTTATGTATATATACGCAAGTACGAATATAAGAAAATGACGGGAAGGAAAAGACCAGCTGGTTCATCAGGCCCACCCCAAGCTCATGCTGGCTGGAGCACCATGACTAAACACTTCTGTAGCCCCCCTCGCAGCCATGTGATTTCTTGGGAGAGGCAAAACCAGAGAAAAACCCAGCCACACATTCACAGTATCGCACCAAAAAGTTAAAAAAATTGAAACAAAGCAGCCAAGTCTCTAATTCCGGAGCACTTGAAAATTTTTAAAATCCATTTCATTTTCTTCAAATCCAATCCATTTTCCAAAAAAGAAATGATCAATCCTTTTTCTAATTCTCTGACCCAGTGTCTAAAGTAAAATTTCTAGCAAAGTGGGAAACAATCCCTAGCTCAGAAATTATGGGCTAAGAACAGTCCATTTACGGTCCCCCCAAAGGAATTTCCTTCCCATTAATTACTTCTCCCTCTTAAAGCAGTCTGCTTTAATTTTCCACCACAGACAGTATTAAACTCTCGTTTTTTTCCCTAAATTAGAAGCAGAATGCTATCTCCCTTGCTCATCCCCAAGGCGGTATTTTCAACATGTGCGGGAGGAGGACACTGTTTTGCTGGGCACTCCTGTCCAGCTGTGTTCTGACCCATTTCCTGTCAACGTGCTGTGAAGGGGCTCACTATCCTGTCCCTCGCTCTCTGACTCCGAGTGCCAGACCTGAAAGACCGGAGCACAGAGGCAGCAGCAACTGGGTTTTGCAGGACGACTCGCCGAATGTTTCCTCTCAAAACGATTTCGGAAGGTTTAAGTAGCCTCGGGGATGCGTGTGCGTGTGATATGCCTGGGTATTTAACATCCTCGCGCAAAGTTCTGTAACAGCCAGCTAGAACTTCTCACGTCCAAACCCACTTCTCGCACCCAGACCTGGGGGTGGTCACAATGTACAAACAACAAAACCCATGAGGTAAATTTCAATGTATGATTAGAGGTGGTTTGAATGAACGAGGAACAGGCTGTGTAACCTTTCCCACTGACCACATGAGGTCACATCCATGCACATGTCAGAATGGGAAAGAATTATGAATAAAATGTTTTCATTAGTTAATTATTAAAAATTATATCCATTTTGAATTTATATTTCTCCTTCTCTCACTTTCTGCCCCTCCTCATCCATGCCAACCATGACCGTTGAGAGTCAGCAGCTACCCAGGGGACTGTTATGTCTCCTGCCAATCTGGAACTCTCTTCCCCCAAAAAGCTGTTGAGGCTGGGGGTCAATTGAAGATTTCAAAACAGAAACTGATGGATGTTTGTTAGGCAAGGATATTAAGGTGGGAAGATGGAGTTAAGATACAGATCAACCCCCATGATCCAACTGTATGACCGTACAGGCTCATGGGGCTGAATGGCCTACTCCTGTTCCTATGACAGTGCCTCCAGCCTCCAGGAAGTTAATGAGCTGATTTGAGCACAGTGATTTCACTAGTTGATCCTGGACTGCCCTGACCACAACTGGGAATTTGCAATGTGGGAGAAGTCCCAGGCATGAATCTATGCCCTGCCGTTCGGTGGCAAAATGCAAACCTTGGCTCAGTGGGTAGCACTCCCGCCTGTGTGTCAGAAGGTTGCGGGTTCAAGTCCCACTCCAGAGGCTTGAACACATAATCTAGGTTGACACTTCAGTGAAGTACTGAGGGAGTGCTTCACTGTCAGAGGCCCCTTCTGCCCTTTCAAGTGGACGTAAAAATCCCATGGCACTATTTGAAGAAGAGCTGGGGAGTTCTCCCAGGTGTCCTGGTCAACATTTATCCCTCAACCAACACCTAAAACAGATGATCTGGTCATTACCTTATTGCTGTTTGTGGGACCTTGCTGTGTGCAAATTGGCTGCCCTGTTTCCTACATTACAACAACGACTACACTTCAAAAAGTACTTCATTGGCTGTAAAGCACTTTGAGGCATCCTGAGGTTGTGAAAGACGCTATAAAAATGCCAGTTCTTTCTTTTTCTTACATTGGTATGCCACCATTTTAATTTGTATATATTTCAAAGGTTTCTTATCATCTCTTTTTGTGCCACCTCCACTTTCCTCATTTCTTCATCCACTCCCACGTCTCAAATTTCACGCGCCTCTCTTGTGTTTTAATAAAAGGATTCTGTTTTACTGTAATTACTCACAGAACAGAGGAAAGCTATAAAAGTCATCACAGGATAACTGTAATTAGCATAACGGCCAGCAGTTATTGCCGCGACCTGACACAATCATTTATCGGTACCACCAGATAGATTATGGCCTCATTAAGGTCGCCGTGTATTGACTGTTAATGTTTGAGGAAAGGTTGGTGTCACAAATTCTGTTCTGAGTTAATTCTTTTCTTCCCCCATTAAATTACCAGTCGGGGGGAAAAAAAATTGAAAGACAGCACTTTTTTTTTGAAAATGCCACTTGATGAATTTCAGCATCTTCTTGTAATACTTGTTTCAGCCGTGGCTCAGTGGGTAGCACTCTTGCCTCTTGAGTCAGAAGGTTGTGGGTTCAAGTCCCACTCCAGAGACTTGAGCACAAAGTTGACACTGACACTCGAGGGCAGTAAAGAAAAAGAAAGACTTGCATTTATACAGCACCTTTCACGACCTCAGGACATCCCAAAGCGCTTTACAGCCAATGAAGTACTTTTGGAGTGTAGTCATTGTTGTAATGTAGGAAACGCGGCAGCCAATTTGCACATAGCAAGGTCCCACAAACAGCAATCTGATAATGATCAGATCACCTGTTTTAGTGATGTTGGTTGAGGGATAAACGTTGGCCAGGACACCGGGGAAAATTCCCCTGCTCGTCTTCGAAATGGGATCTTTTACATCTAGCTGAGGGGGCAGACGGGACCTCGTTTTAACGTCTCATCTGAAAAGCGGCACCTCCGACAGTGCAGCACTCCCCCAGTACTGCACTGGAGTGTGTGCACTATTCAGAAGAGTTTTTTCTTAAACGAGAAAGAGTCCCCATAGAAAACCTTCCCCTTTCCTGCAATGATATATCGAGACAAGTTTGCATGATTGCAGAGTTTGATCGATTCTCAGAATACAGACGACATGGGTACTCGTACTTTATAACATTACGACCAACATTTGAAATTTGATGAAGATTGGCTGGTGTTTTATAGAAAGTGCCCAAGAGGCTAAGTTTTAATGGCAACAAGGCAACAAAATACAAATGTACGTTTTCACTAGTCAGCACTGCAGTTTAACCAGGGAGATGCAGAACTCCACATGTCAACGCCCAAGTAACACATTCCAGTCTTTACATTTTTTTTTTAAATGGTCATAAAGAATATTTTGTTTTTAAAGTAGATAGGGAGAAACTGTTTCCACTAGCAAGAGGGTCGGTAACCAAAGGACACAGATTTAAGATAATTGGCAAAAAAGCCAGAGGGGAGATGAGAATTTTTTTTTAATGCAGCATTATGGTGATCTGGAATGGATTGCCTGAAAGGGCGGTGGAAGCAGATTCAATAGTGACTTTCAAAAGGGAATTGGATAAATACTTGGAAAGGAAAAAATCGCAGGGCCACGGGAAAAGAGCAGGGGATTGGGACTAATTGGAAAGCTCTTTCAAAGAGCCGGCACAGGCACAATGGGCTGAATGGCCTCCTTCTGTATTGTATGATTCTATGAATACCAAAAGTAAACCTGCGTAGGCCAATATTTGCTTTGTATTCAAATGAAAGTCATGAGCCAAGCTCAATTTTAAACCTGGGAATTTAAGACGAGTGGAAACATTTTGCCAGATAAACCAATAGGAATAGAAAAATAAAAAAAATATTAGCATACATTAGTAAATGGCTGGTTGTGCAAGAACCCTCCCTCACCCCTTGGTTGGCTTTATGCCACAGGAGAAGGAATGCTTATAAAAGATGAATGCTGTAGGTTTGGGGAACATGGGGAAAAATCTCTGTCACTCCTGGGTTTTCAATGAAGAGAATGCTTGAACAAAACCATTTGCACCTCTTCCTGCACTGTAATAGCTTTGACATTTCAAACAGGGGGACTGCCAGCAGAGTTTGGATTAAGTTTATAGAGAGGTAGTCATTTCTGTAAAATGTCGGTGAGTGTTTTTGCGGTGGAGTGGGGTGGGGTGGGGTGGGGTGGGGGAGGGGGGAGAGGAGTCGGTAAGTCACTGAACGGAACAGCAAAGAAGTCATTTATGGAAATCACAGGGTGAAGTTCAAAACGATTTCAGTCCAAGAAAGCCTTTACCTAAAGGCTGAACTATTTAGAGAACTTAATTCATAAAATAGACAAAACCGCAGGTACAGCTAGGAAAAAATTGCCCCTCAGGCTCGGAGTGGATTCCAAGTTATTATTACTTCAGTGTGCTTCCTTGCTCACACAGTTCATTAGTAATGAAGCTGGTGAAGCAGACATTTCAATTGATTTTTAAAAAATAATAATTTTGGTGAATTTCTCGTGCTCATCATCAACAACAACTTACATTTATATAGCGCCTTTAACGTAGTAAAGCATCTCAAGGCGCTTCACAGGAATGTAATCAGCCAAAAATTTGACACCGAGCCACATAAGGAGATATCAGGTCAGGTGACCTAAAGCTTGGTCAAAGAGGTAGGTTTTAAGGATTGACTTATGGGAGTAAAGAGAGGTGGAGAGACAGAGGGGTTTAGGGAGGGAATTCCACAGCTTAGGGCCTAGGCAGCTGAAGGCATGGTCATGGTGGAGCAATGAAAATCGGGGATGCGCAGGAGGCCAGAATTGGAGGAGGGCAGAGATCTCAGAGGGTTGTTGGGCTGGAGGAGATCACAGGGATAGGGAGGGGCGATTAAGTGAAACAGAACACTTTCCATTTGAGACATGCAAGACCCAATTTTAATGTAATGCGCCTGGCAGGAGGAGGCAGACACCAGTTTTGCCCCCCTTTGTTGATTGAAGTCGGAGAGTAAAATCGGGTGGGGTGTAAAACGGGCGCCCGACCTGAACCCGCCTCATTCACACCGGGTGGGTTAGTTTAAAATTGGGGTTATGGTGTCAGAATCGAGCGTTGCCAGGTCAGGCATGACTACATGCACAGAAAAGCTCCTTCTGCTCTTCCCCGAAATGATTTGGCCCAGCTTCAAAGGAGCACCACCAGCACAAATGTGACATTTTCATTTCTGACACCAGCCATTCATGTGAAATTACCAAGTTAGCTCCAGTTTAGTACCATGTGTTCAAGCCCTCCCAAAACTTGGCAGACCACTGCTCAAACTGATTTTGTGTAGGGCCTTTGCACAGGAAACTTTTATCTAATCAGTTGGAGCTGGATTCAAAAACCAGATGCAAGAACACTGTCTAACACATCTTACCACATGGTCCTCACTTTCACAAAGCAACTTCATCTGGACAAATTAAATCCATACGCCGTGGTCCTGGACGAGTGAACTCTGCATCGAGGTTAGAAGCAGCACTGCGGGGACGCCAATCATCTTTCCATCCTTGGGTTCAAACCATGTTTTACACTCCAAACAAACTCCTTTGACAGGGGAGGGGGGAAAAGGAGTATTTTCTGAGGAAAGTGTCATTGATGGCAAAGAATAAAGATAAACCTGTATCTACATAGAAACCTAGATTTTCATCCCCGAGTAGAAGTTAGGGAGGAGTGCAGTTTGCACCCACACGATGTGGTGAGGTGATCCGATCCTGCCAACAGTTTCAGGAGTCTAGGGGAAGCGGGAATGACTCTAATTTGGGCACCATCTATTGGCAGGGCAGGAACTGGCACACTGCTGAATGACTTAAAGGTCTTCAGCAGTTTCAAGGGCTGGGGGTACAGCGAAACGGATTTATAGCAGAGCAGAAGGCTCTAGTGGAGCAAGTTCTCCGATGCAGCTCTGGAAGTGCTGCTGGAAGAAGTCAGGCAAAGGAGGGAGGCCCAATTCGGCATAATGTCCCGGGAGGGACAGACATACCAACAGACAGGCAGGGGCAGGGCGAGCCTGCGCGCGCGCGCTGGAGGGGCAGGGCACGCGGGAAGGGAAGGGGGGAGAGAGAGAGAGGGGGTGAGAGAGAAGTAGAGCAAGCACTGTGACAGGTTTCACTACCTATGAGTAAGCATGTCAAACCCTGGGGAGGGAGGCCATGCAGGGCGCCACAGATAGAAGGACAGATGCCAGCTGCAGATTTGTCATGAAGCTCTGCTTCTCTTCCTTCCAATCCCTCCATACTCCACCGTGACAAAACTGATGTTATTTTTGACTAGTTTTTAGCAACTGTTTCTTTTAAACTCAGTCACTCAGTCAGGGCAGGGCGAGCGTGCGCGCACGCGCGCGTGCTGGAGGGGCATGGCACGCGGGAAGGGAAGTGGGGGTGGTGGGGAAGAGAGAGAGGGAGAGAGAGAGAAGTGGAGCAGCCAGTTAGACCAGCATGTGCACCAGGTCTGTCCCAATTACGAAGCAGGGTTTGTTGTTTGTTTACCCAGGTACGTAACTGTCAGCTCACCTAGTTCTCAAGGCAAGGAGAGTCACTCCAGAAGGTCTGGGGAGTTGGAACTCATTGGGAGTAATCTAACATAGAACAGCCAAAATAAGCTAGGGTAAGAAGGTTAGAAAAGATCCAATAAACATTACCCCCAGATTATCCATCGGAAAATTATATCCTGAAATAGGCACAGGTCAGGAGTGTGACGGAATACTCTCCACTTGCCTGGATGAGTGCAGCTCCAACAACACTCAAGAAGCTTGACACCATCCGGGACAAAGCAGCCTGCTTGATTTGCACCCCATCCACCACCCTAAACATTCACTCCCTTCACCACCGGTGCACTGTGGCTGCTGTGTGTACCATCCACAGGATGCAGTGCAGCAACTCGCCAAGGCTTCTTCGACAGCACCTCCCAAACCCGCGACCTCTACCACCTAGAAGGACAAGGGCAGCAGGCACATGGGAACAACACCACCTGCACGTTCCCCTCCAAGTCACACACCATCCTGACTTGGAAATATATCGCTGTTCCTTCATCATTGCTGGGTCAAAATCCTGGAACTCCCTACCTAACAGCACTGTGGGAGAACTGTCACCACACGGACTGCAGCGGTTCAAGGCGGCGGCTCACCACTACCTTCTCAAGGGCAATTAGGGATGGGCAATAAATGCCGGCCTCGCCAGCGACGCCCACATCCCATGAACGAATTAAAAAAAGAAACCTTTCTGAGGCTCCTTTCACTCAGTGACATCTGAATTCTGGTACTCAACAGCCCATTCTGATTGTTCTTCCTCCCAAAGAATCAGGTCCAAGCCCCAGGGCATCCAGCCATGCCAGCACTTCACAACATGTGCCATCACCCAGGGGAATGAGTAAGGAAGAAAGAAAAATTTGCATTTACATAGCACCTTTCACGATCTCAGTACGTCCCAAAACACTTTACAGGTAATGTAAAGTATCCAGACTGATACTCCAGTGCAGTACTGAGGGAGTACTGCACTGTCAGTGGGTCAGTATTGAGGGAGTGCTGCACGGTCGGAGGTGCCGTCTTTCGGATGAGACGTTAAACCGAAGCCCCATCTGCCCTCTCAGGTGAACGTAAAAGATCCCACTGGCCAATATTTATCCTTCAACCAACATCACTAAAAAACACATTATCTGGTCATTATCACATTGCTATTTATGGTATCTTGCTGTGTGCAAATTGGCTGCCGCGATACCCTACATTACAACAGTAAGTACATTTCAAATGAAGTACTACATTGGCTATAAAGCACTTTGGGACATCCTGAAGTTGTGAAAGGCAGTACGTAATTGCAAGTTCTTTCTTTCTTTTATCAGACCCGCTGATGGATTTGGTCTTTGTGCAGCATGTGTCCTAAATCTGTGATGGCTTCCTTTGGAAAGCCAAGCCTTGAGAGGCACTGTGACTCAATCATATGGATGTAGAAGTGCTTCTAACTGTATGCTTAGATGTTGTATTGCTCACTTACCTGTTCTCCTCCTCTTCCTCCCAGAAACAAGTGTAGAGGAGAATTCCTGGGGAATTACTAATTGAAAAACAATTGTGCACCACCTGAAGAGAGGTGGGGTAAAAGACAGTCCCTCAACACATGCATGGCAAGTAGTTGGCAACAGCAAAAAAAAAAGAAAAAAAGATTTTAACTGCACCTGTTAAAATAAAATTTTGGCCATTAAAAATTGGGACTGGTGCTACAGTGGCAGAGATCCTGTATTATGGATGTTGTTCTCATTCCCCACTGCCTCATTGACCAGTGTCTGATTTTGTAGCATCACTGGAAAATCTAGGCTAGTGGAGAGTGATAAGAAGCAAATGCGACCCATATGCCTTTGTCTATAATTTGGTCTGCCCGAAAAAGAGGCCGTTTTTGAAGATTTCTCAATCTGCCCATTACCTCCCTCCACCTTCATTTTCTCCCCATGTCTCCTGAAGATGGAGAGTTATGATGAAGTGAAGTCCACAAGCCTGGCCAACCTCCGAGGATCTGATCCAAGTAGCTCTCTTTCATCATGGATATTCATGTATAGTGGACATCACGGCCAAACTCAATCTTGTTCTTCCGAAACATCCACATACATGCATTTTCCAATGGGGGTCACTGGGGAATAAATCAGGAAACTTCAGCTGCCCGTATCCTAACTTGCACCAAGTCCATTTACCCATCACCCCTATACTCGCTGACCTATATGGGCTCCCGATCTAGCAATGCCCCAAATTTAAAATTCACATCCTTGTTTTCAAATCCCTCCATGGCCTCTCCCCTCCCTATCTCTGTAACCTCCTCCAACCCTACAACACTCCGAGAACTCTGCACTCCTCCAATTCTGGCCACTTGCACACCCTCGATTTTAATCGCTCCACCAGTGGCAGCTGTGCCTTCAGCTGCCTAGGCCATAAGCTCTGGAATTCCCTCCCTAACCATCTCTGCCTCGCTACCCCTCTCTCCTCCTTAAAACTACCTCTTTGATCAAGCTTTTAGTCGCAATTCCTACTATCTCCTTATATGGCTCGGTGTCAAATTTTGCCTGATAACAATCCTGTGAACAGCCTTGGGATGTTTCAGTACGTTAAATGTAAGTTGTTATTGTTGAATGGAAACCCATTAATTTCCCCCTTCCCAGCTGGAACTTCCAAGTCAAAATGTAGCATATCCACTAGCAAGCAGGTTCAGAATTGCTCAGCACGAGGTCAGGATCGATCCGTGGGCCTCCAGCACCCAAGACTTTTTAAAAAATCATAAAGGGCCGCCTTACTGCCAGAAAACCTGGGTGAGCTAGTGGAAAACCAGCTGGGTGGAGACTCTTAACAGCCAGTCTAGAGAAACTTGCACAAAGTTCTGTGTTACCAGAATGGGTTGGTTTCACGAACTCTCAAATCCAAAGGTCTCGGAGCCCAAATTCCAAATGTGGGTACTTGATCACCAATAAACACCTGAAGGCACAAATGTCTTTCATATCTATAAAACCTTTTACAGCTCAACAGATCAATGCTGATATCACCATCATCATCAAACCCATACCAATTCTAACCTTGTATCAGAATTATGGGGAAAAGCTCCTGTTTATCCTATAGCATTAGCTGGAAGTTAGAACATATAGGAACATAGCAACAGGAGTAGGCCATTCAGCCCTTTGAGCCTGTTCCACCATTCAATTAGATCATGTCTTATCAGTATCTTAACTCGATCTACCCGCCTTGGTTCCCTAACCATTAATACCCTTACCCAACAAAAATCTATCAATCTCAGTTTTGAAATTTTCAATTGTCCCCCAGCCACAACAGCTTTTTGGGAGAGCGAGTTCCAGATTCCCATTATCCTTTGTATGAAGTAGTGCTTTCTGATATCACCCTGAACAGTATAAATTAGGCCATAAAATGTATAAAACCAGGTCAGTTCATGCACTGATAATTCCATTAAATACCTAAGCATTGCTCCGAATCCTTTCTTCTTAGCTTTCTTTTCTTGACTCTCATTTTCTTTCTTCTTCTCTTTGTCTTTCACTTTTCCTTTTGTTTTCACCTTCTTTTTCTTGTCTTTCTTCTTTTTCTCTTTCTTTGTCTTACCATCTGAACTCTCCACGTCCTCAAGCTCCGCGGTCCCTTGTAATGCGGATTCACTGCCTGGAGTCTCATGGCCTGACTGGGAGCTGTCTTCAGAATCCGCTGCAGTAGATTAAAAAAATACATAGACATGTTAAAAAAAAAAATCATCAGTGCATAGCCGTTTGTATTTTTTTCCTTTGAGGATAAGAACGCTTTTTTAAAAAAGTGTATTTTTCCACTCTTCTCCAGTTCTCCCATCACTTGCATCATTCTCCATCCAACACATATTGAGAGGCAAACTCCTCTTAAGCTTCTTCCACCAATGTTCTGAAACGAATTACTAGGAATGAGTGAGAGTAATGTAGGGTAATTAATTTTTCTCCAATTTTCCTATTTATGAGTGTGAAGGTTGTGGGTTCAAATCCCACTCCAGCGACTTGAGCGCAATATCCAGTGCGGTACTGAGGGAGTGCTGCACTGTCGGAGGTGCCGTCTTTTGGATGAGGCATTAAACAGAGGCCCTGTCTGCACTCGCAGATGGACACAAGAGATCCCATAGCACTATTTTGAAGATGATCAGGGGAGTTCTCCCCGGTATCCTAGCAAATATTTATCCCTCAACCAACATAATTAAAAAACAGATTATCTGGGTCATCAAATTGCTGTTTGTGGGAGCTTGCTACGCGCAAAATGCACATCAGCTCCAGACCCGATTTTTGGTAAGGAAACAAAGGGGAATTTCAGGGGGTGGGGGTGCCCCTCAAATTTGGCAAGGATTTTTTTTTAAAAACTGATTCACCACCCAAACAAAACACAAATTTATTGATGGAAATTTGTAAAAAAAACTGTTTGACGGTCCCCAAGTATTTTTCATAACAGAGCAGCATTTTGCGACCTCTCCCCTCAATACTTGCTATTTTGTGGTAATGGTTATTGTCCGTACCCTGTTTAAATAATTTAAGGATTAGTAATGGAAGGGCATTGACATGGGATTTGTATTTCCACAATAAGCTTTACTTGGCCTCACAAGTGGGAATAAAACTCCTATTTCCTTGTCATCCAGAATGTTTTCTGTTTATAATAGCTGTTGAAGCTTTATAAATAAGTAATTGGGTTTGTTTATATTTTATTTTAAAGAGGAGTATTACAAACGCAGAGGGACATTTAATATTCCCATTTATGTCATGTGAGCTACCGGTCACCTCTCTTCAGAGGGACCTGCCGTAAATGGCCTTAAAGTAGGCATTAGCAACAGAATTTATGCAATTCCTATCATCGACAGGTCACAGCGCTAATATGAGCCTGCAGTTCTGTAACTTGAGGACGCATCAGAAATTCCAACGGCTTTTGTTTTTAAATCATTAATTGGAAAGAAAATCCACTGCCTCAGTTCCACAGCTATTAGCACATCTGCGCCCATGAGGGGCTGTATACGTGACTGAGAAGCCAAGGCAGGGCACATTTGATTACTGGACAGGTAGTCTTTGAGGGAGAATCTAGTGGACAGGTGCAAAAAAATTATTTAAAAGGCTAATAGAATATTGGTCTTTATCTCAAGGGGACTGGAATAGAAATGGGTGGAAGTTATGTTGCAGCTGTACAAAGCTCTGGTTAGACTCCATTTAGAGCACCGTGTTCAGTTCTGGGCATTGTACCTCAGGAAGGACATATTGGCCTTCGAGGGGGTGCAGCACAGATTCACCAGGATGATACCCGGGCTAAAGGGTTAAATTATGAAGCCAGGTTGCATAGACTAGGCTTGTATTCCCTCGTGTAAAAAAGATTAAGAGGTGATCTAATTGAGGTGTTTATTAAAGGATTCGATAGGGTAGACAGACAGAAACTATTTCCTCTGGCGGGGGAGTCCAGAACAAGGGAAGCATAACCTGTAAATTAGAGCTAGGCTGTTCAGGGGTGATGTCAGGAAGCACTTCTTCACACAAAGGGTAGTGGGAATCTGGAACACTCTCCCCCAAAAAGTTGTTGAGGAAGGCGGTCAATTGAAAATTTCAAAACTGGGATTGATAGGGTTTTAAGTAAGGGTATTAAGAGTTACGGAACCAAGGTGGGTGAATAGAGTTAAGATACAGATCAGCCATGATCTAATTGAATGGTGGAACAGGGTCAAGGGGGTGAATGGCCTACTCCTGCTCCTATGTTCCCATGGATTGGGTCGCTGCACCAATCTGCGGTAACAAGCAGCCAACAGAAAGCGCAGAACTAGCCGTGTTTTTCTTTTTTTTTATATCACGAGGAAAGGACTCAGGAGAATCATAAACGGCACCAAGAAAAAAAAATCATTGTATATTAGCTCTGCTCCGAAAAATTAATTTGCTGTGACCTTGTCTATAGATGAAAAAAATGAATTTAATAATAGCAATGTGGAGTTGGAGTCATTGTGTCTGTCACATAAACAAATGTTGGCTATTACACCACAAGCGGTTTATTATAGGAGTGATTTTCATGAATATTGAAAACCTACAACTCAAAGAAATGAAACTGCTCATGAGATACCAGTTTCTTCTCATGCGTGAAATAAGCCAGTAATCAACTGCTAGCGATATGAGGGAGGAAAGGAATGGTAAGATAAACCATCTCTATAACTCTGTCTTCAGTGACCCAAAGTGTCTTTATGATATATACACTTGCCACCTCAATAACATAAAGATTTGGCTCTGCAACTGAAAAATAGTTTTCATGTTACAATATATCTAGTGAATGATAGACAAATTAATCACTAGAATAATACAGGAACTGCAAACAGTCCCCAATAAACCCCTGAGCCTGACCCCAGTCATATCCTGCAACCATTGTCACAAACCATTTCCCCAACATTCACCCTAGCCCTAAACTGCAAATTATTAATACCAGTATTCAAACTTACACAGTCTCTAATCACATTGAAATGTCTGAAAGTGTTTCACATGGTGAATTGTTTTTGGAGTGCTGTCACTGTTGTTATGTAGGCAAACATGGCAGCCAATTCTGCACCACCAACATCCCACAAACAATGAGGTGAACGACCAGACAATTCTCTCCTCACCCAGCAGTAGTGTTCAGGAAGGAATGTTTAAGCAGGGTACTGGGAGAATAATAGAATGATACAGCACAGAAGGAGGCCATTTAGCCCATTGTGCCTGTGCTGGTTCTTTGAAAGAGCTATCAATTAGTCCCACTCCCCCGTTCTTTCCCCATCGCCCTTTAAATTCTTCCTTTTCAAGTATATCCAATTCCCTTTTGAAAGTTACTATTGAATCTGCTTCCATCACTTTCAAGCAATGGGTTCCAGATCATAACAATTCACTGAGTAAAAAAAATTCTTCTAATTTCCCACCTGGCTTTTTTGCCAATTATCTTAAATCTGTGTCCTCCGGTTACTGACCTTCCTGCCAGTAGAAACAGTTTCTCCCGATCTACCCTATCGAAACCTCTCATAATTTTGAACACCTCTATTAAATCTCCACTTAACCTTCTTTGCTCTAAGGAGAACAATTCCAGCTTCTCTAGTCTCTCTACATAACTGAATTCCCTCATCACTGGTACCATTCTGGTAAATACCTTTTGCTCCCTCTCCAAGGCCTTGACATCCTTTCTAAAGTGTGGTGCCCAGATTGGACATAACACTCTAGCCAAGGTCTAACTAGTGATTTATAAAGGTTCACCATCACTTCCTTGCTTTTGTACTGTATGCCTCTATTAATAAACTCAAGTGTCCAATATGCTTTATTAGTAGCCGTGTCGACGTGTCCTGACACCTTCAAAGATTTGTGTAAGTGAACCCCCAGGTCTCTCTATTCCTGCACCCACTTTACAATTTTAACATTTAGTTTATATTGCCTCTCATCATTTTCCTTCCAAAATGCATCAACAAGCTCTCTTCTCTTATTCGAACAGTGGCATTGGATCGTTTAACACCCACCAGAACAGACAAACCGGACCATGGTTTAACGTCTCATTCCCTTTCAATTTTACCTTGCTCTAAATAGACTGATTGAATGATCCTGTTGGTTGAATCTCAAGCACAGTCTCTGCACCAGCTCTAGATACATGCCATTGTTAAGTATGGCAATTTCAAATGAAGATGGACAACAAGATAATAAAAAGTTTGAAGCTTAGTGGAGAAATGCTGAATACTGAGTTTTAATAGGGACATGTTGTATTCCAATTTCATAATCCATTCCAACATTTTTGTGATTGCAATCATGTTTTATAATCCTTCATTACAACAAAAAAGTAATGGGCTAAGAGTGATGACCTGGGAGCACCAGAGAAAGGAAAAGCAAATGTGAGATTGTCAGGAAGATTTGAGAGGATGAGATGGCAAGTGCACCTGGAAATCTGGGACTCTCTTCCCCCAAAAAGCTGTTGTGGCTGGGGGGGGGGGGTCAATTGAAAATGTCAAAACTGAGATTGATAGATTTTTGTTAAGTGTTATGGATCCAAGGTGGATAAATGGAGTTAAGAAACAGATCAGCCATGATCTAACTGAATGGCAGAGCAGGCTTGAGGGGCTGAATGGCCTCTTCCTGAATGATGGAGTCTGTGTAATGAGGAGTATGAACAGAAACCTATGCTGTGGTTTTCATTAATTACAAAATCAATTTGCTGTCACAATTTAGGAAGCATGCTGCTAAAGAAAGTTTATGATCTAAGGTGTTAAGTTTTCCTACGTTAAAGGGTTGCTGATCTATAATCTGACACCCCAAAGGTAAACAAGATACAGTGCATTAAGAGTCAGATTTGATGTTCAAGTAAAGGAACTAGAAAGGTGACAAAATGGTCTACTGCCTTCCTGTCAGTTTGGGAACCTCATTGGAACAACCTCAGCTGGCATCATGGACCATGAAGAGGCCAAGGGAAAACATACAGGGGGGAAAAAAATCCTAGGATTCTTTTTCTACAATGTGAAACCAGCCCAAAATAAAACATTCAAACCATTAAAAAAAAGTGTGCATCACAGAATACTTACCATCGTCTGGAATTTCTGGTCCATCATAGGACTTGTCAATTGCAGCCCTGAAGCTCTCGTTGCAACCCCGACCTCGGACCATGTGAGGTCGGGGTCGATGGAAGGGAAGCTCGTTCTTCCTGACCTCAGCAACGGCTGTTTGCAAACTCTCAAGAGAGCTAGACTTCTTCAAGCCCAGCATGGGGCCGACATCTTTCCCCGAGGAATCTGGTTGGGAAAAAAAAGGATACTGAACATGTGACCCAAGATAGAGTGTCTATTGACAGCACTGTGTCAGCCAAGGAGTTGGAGGCAGGGCAGGGCTCACAGCAAATAGTCTATTTTTACAGCAAACAAAGTATTTTTACTCAGCAAACAAGAGTCTATTTAAACAGAGCACTACAGTAAACAGTCTGTAGTCTATTTAAAGAGAGTCTCTATGAACTACAACAAACAGAACTCATGACCGAAACTACAACAACATCTCCCGATAAAAGCAGGTTGATTTCTCAAGCAAAATGCAGTGAATGGAAGATAGTTGCATACAAATTATGTGCATAAAATCAATCCCAGTCTCCAGGTATCTTTTGGATGAGACGAGGTCCCGTCTGCCCTCTGAGGTGGACACAAAAGATCCCATGGCACTATTTCAAAGAAGAGCAGGGGACTTCTTCCCGGTGTCCTGGCCAATATTTATCCCTCAATCAACACCACTAAAACAGATTGCCTGGTCATTATCACATTGCTGTTTGTGGGAGTTTGCTGTGGGTAATTTGGTTGTCGTGTTTCCTACATTACAACATTGCCTACACTTCAAATGTACTTAATTGGCTATAAAGTGCTTTGGGACTGCCGGAAACCAAGAAAAGACACACTAGCCTCCAACTGGTCAGTAGGCAACAGTAGGTAACACAAGGTGGGGTACCATAGCCATCTTAATTTCAGAACCAGTCCGTTTTTAGTTAGCTGATCTCAGCTGGAACAGTAGGGTGGGAGTGGGGGGGGGGGGGGAGAATTTCCCATTCCTGATTGTTACCTAGTGACCATTGCTGGAAAGTTTATACACGTGGACAGGACTTGGCTGTGATGCTTTCCATGCTGGAATAACCTGCCAACACTCGCACACTAAGGAAAGTCACTTGGGTGATGCAACTCGGGGTGTGCCCCCATGGAACCATAAGCTGGTATGAGTAAGAACGGTTTAGGAGGGATGGTGGGAGATGGGAGATTGCACAAAAACACAAAACATAGGGGAAAACTGTTTTTTATTCTGTTTTGTCCTTTTAGCACAACATGTATAAAATAAAGAAAACTTTTTTGAAATATTGTAAATGTGGTATATCAGGTTAAACACGAAGATTTTGGGACTAATCTATTTATTCCAGCAGTCAGCAGCATCAAAGAACATCTCTACCAGAGATTAAGTCTGTAGCAAATTAAATGAACATATAATTATACTGCGGTTTACTGAGGTTAGTCAATAAAATAGTCTACCCCAGTCTACAAATCGTGATATAGGACAGCAACAATCATACACAGATTGCAAGACACTTTAGCTGCTTGTCACAGCTCGGGAATAATGATCCACTATCCACTCCATTAGAGAAGCCTACAGAAACTGTAATTACATATAGGTTTAGTGTTGCCCATCTTAGTGAGTTATTCCTACTCACTCCTTTCTCTCTGTCCTGTTAATACAACACTTATTACTTGGTGGGTGGGGAGTTATATGTCTTTGTCGCCAGCAAAATCCCTGATAATTCGACGAGGAAGAGCTGGATGGCATGAGCACACATTTGGAAGCTGACCCCACTGTCGTGGGGGGATAGCATGTAAACAAAGGGAGGTGACTACGCAAACAGAAGAGGAAAAGCCTTCAGTGGCAATGTAACATCTGCACTGTAACAGGTAAGAAAGAGTCCTGGTGCAAATGTTTCTAGAAAATTGCATAAAATTTCGAGACCAGTAGATAGACAGGTGTAGACCCTTACCAATGTAAACACAGACAGACTCACAACATAATTAATGCTACATGGTCTCCGGTATAGGTATTAGCCGATGAGTCAGAAGGTTGTGGGTTCAAGTCCGACTCCAGAGACTTGAGCGCAAAATCGAGGCTGATACCCTAGTACAGCTTTTTAAAAAATATATATACAAATAAACTTTGCTGAGTTTTTCCCCCTTCTCCCCATCTTTAGGTTTTCACCTTTTTGCTTTTGTTCCCCCTTTTAGCTCTGCATTCCCAGCACCCCCGCCTCCTCCTGAGGAAATTCCCAGTTAAGGACCAACTTAAGAATGAAAGCTCTGGGAACAGAACAACAGGCAAGTCCCAGCCTCCTGAAAAAGGGGATTGTGCAGGAGAACATTGTTTGGGCTATTGGAAGATGGAATCATAGGTAACTTGTTGAACTTTTTCCAGAACTGTTGAATTTTTTGTGTGTATTTATCATATCGTACAAAAAATGTTTTAAGAGCGTATGGATAGATGGGATAACTAACATAGCCGCTTAAAGGACTTGTAATTTCTCTCTCTCGCTCCCTCCCCCCGATGCAATTGGCACCTTTTTTCGTGAATGGGAATATTTTGAGAGATTGCAGAATACATGTGTATATGTGTTTTCTGATTGGTTGCTTTTGAGCGAGTCAAATTTGAGCCAGTCAGCATGCTTCACGGACCGTGGGCACATCAGACGCACACATTTTAATTAACTCGATGTACGCTGCAGAACAGTTTAAACCTACAGTAAGATTATTGACATTCTTCGCAGAGGCATTTGGCCATTGAAAATAGTGGGAACGGATCTTGCTGGAAAAAGAACAGCGTGTTAACGACGCACGCCATTATTAACGTGCAAACCGGGCAGCAAGTTCCGGGGATCGAGAGATACGCCATGAGTTGTGAATCTCCAGAATTTGCTGGTCAATTTACGCCACACTGCCATTTGCTACACACAAAATGCATCTCACTCTTAGCCCTCCCATTATTTTTAATAACTTGTTGAATTTGCACATTAATTACCCATTAAACGCGTCACAGAAAATTTAGTCTGGTAATTAGCAGCATAAGTACCTTTTTAACGAAGTTATAATTGTTAATGCAATGCCAATCAACCTCTCTGGCCCAAAAAGGGAACGATTTAAACTGTGGCATCTCATTCCTTTAGGTGGTAAATTGTTCTTAAAGATTTAACAAATGTCAAATTTAAAATTATTGCATTTATTTCTTACTTTTCCTTTGTCTCTTTATTCTCTCTCTCTTAACCCAATCTTTCTTTCCCTCTCTTCATTGCTCTTTCTGTACCGGATTGGACTCTAATTCACCCCCCTTCTCAGTCGCTCCTCTGTTTCTTTCTCAATCCTTAAATGTCATTGGTTAATGAGATGGACTGTTAGTCTCACTGAGGTCCCAGATGCCCCATTGCCCTCACCGCACCATTATCACTCGCACTTCCAGCAAGCTACAGCGCAAAGAATTTTTGAGCTGAAGGGTGCAGTAAAAAGTCTAATTAACGGGACACCCTGCAAGATGCCCCACTCCAGCAAGATCCGGCCCATTACTGCAGAACTAAACTAAGGGAGGGAATGTATAGTGCGATTTTAAATTTCCTGCAGAAATGAGAGCTTTGCCCACTCAAAGTTTATAATACACAAATATAATCAATTCTACAGTAATTTAACATTGGTGACAGTTGTAATTTTTTTTTTGCCCCTTCTGTGTCCCACAAAAGACAATCAATGGCCAGGATGCTCCATCCAGTCACTGTGCAACGATGTTTTCACCAAAGGTTAAACAATCACTGAAACTTTATCTGAATTTAATCTGTAATTTATTACCAACACATAACATAGGCAGTATAATACACATTTAAACTTCATAATAACTTCCCCAAAAATAAGTACATTTTGTTATGTAACTTTTCCTTAAACTCTTGTTGTAATATTCCACCATCTCCCTTCCTGAAGGTTCCTTTACTATAATCGAAGTTTCACACAGAAATTGAGAAGATGGAGATAAAAAGTCACTCAAATAAATGTCAATTACTTTCCTTTACAATCATCACCATGCAGTCAATACTCCCTTATCTCCTCCACAATGTCCTAATGCTCGTTCATATAAACAGGAAAAAATGGCAAGTTATTTTTCCCCTCTCTGAAAGTTGCTGATTGATTCACTTAGCTGGCTGATTTCTATAAAATTCTTGGAGAGGATATATGACAGAGTAGGAGCAGGAGCAAGCAGAAGGGGAAGGGAGCGCGCGCGCAAAGTGGGGCACGGCGAGGCGGGGGAGATTGACAGGGGGAACAAGGGGTGGGGCGGTAAGTGGGGGCAAGGGGGGAGGGGGAGTCGAAGGAGGCGGGGAAGAAAGAGTGATAGAAAAAAAATTGGAAAAATAGGAAGAGAGAAAGAATAAGTGAAAGAAAGAATGAAAAAGAGGGAAGGGAATAAGCAAGGATGAAAGACAGAGTAATTAAGTAATAGTGAGACTGGCTGTTAGAAAGTGCAGTAAGACCGGGAGATAGGAACCGAAGGAATTGGCAGGGCTTGGGATAAGGAGGGGGCGAATAAGTCAGAGAGACAAGAGTTTCACTCACATTTGTGCTCTGGTATCACACAGTCAGCCTCACTGGTTTTAGAATAACTGCCAAGTCAAAAGAAACTTTCTCTCCCCCCCCCCCACCACCCTCCACCATCGACCATCGAAAAATCTATAAAACTTGATGAATACTTAAGTAAGTAATCGATACCTGGAAGAATTACAACATGGTTATATCAGAAACATCATCTGAATCCTAGTAATGAGACCACAGATTTGTTATTTCATTGTATCTAATATAAAAATACAGATACCCCAAAGCTCACATTCAGCTCTGTGCTTTTTTTGCAGCCTGTATTCATTGACGATTTTCACACAATTGCTCAGAGCTGGACAAGTAATAAATTACTGGGAAATAACGCACCTGGTATAGATTAGGCAGAAACACGATCACTTTGGGTTATGTACACATTAAGAAAGTACTGCTTCTTTTCCTTTTCTTCTGGCCATAGCATTGATGACAGTGGGTCAACTGAAGACAGAGCTGACCTGGACAAGACACCACCACAGAGCTAAACAACTCCAAACGAAACAAACATTTAGCATCAGGAGTCATGAACTTAGTCGTCGCTGGTTCCAAATCCTGGAACTCCCTCCCTAACAGCACTGTGGGAGAACCTTCACCATACGGACTGCAACGGATCAAGAAGAAGCCTCACCACCACCTTCTCAAGGGCAACTGGGGTTGGGCAATAAATGCCGGCTTTGCCATATCACAAGAATTTTAACAAATGGCCTAAGTCAGTAAAATTAGCTTCTTAGTGCAGAGTGAAAGTTGGGAATGAAAGTGGGAAACTAACTCATATACATCTCTTAGATAATTTTTCCTTTCATTGGCAATCAAACAAACATTGATGGAACACATGAGCACTACTCCTAGTGCAAGGAATCAACTGAGTTTGGCATTGAGCTATGAAATGGATTCCCCGTGCAATCCAATGCATTAAAAAGGATGGACCACCCACAGGGAGAGAAGAAAAAAACCCAAGCAATAAAGGTGAATGTCTTTCAAGTGGCTGTGGAGTTTGACTCAAAACCAAAATCGGTACCTGCTCAACTGTGAGCCACATTGTCCACAGACTTCTGGGGGAAGGGGGATATTCTGTACTCAGCAGGGGACAATGGAAAAGCAGAGCAATGCAGATGATTTACATTCCAGCCTCAAAAAAAAAACCCAAATCATGTCTTATTTAGCACTAACACGTCTTGGAAACCTTATCCCTCTTTGTGCTGGGATTGAACTTGGCGACATTTCAAAACCCGTTGAAAATCAACACTGAACAACAATAACTTTGAACATATGTTGGTGTGGAACAGATGTCTGCCATAACAAGTTCCACAGTCGCTTTGGGCAGCACAAAACTTATGAGGAAGGCTAACAGGCACAGATGTTTGAGGGGTTTTGTTATTCTCATCGCAGCACTTGCTTTAAGTTAATCGCAAAACCGTTAACAATCGCACGTGTGCTGGTGCTTGTGACGCACAGAATCGTGGAATGATAGAAACCCTTGGGCTTCTGCCTGCAATTCTTCACACGCTGAGTTTACAATCCTGGCAATGGGAATAGGAGAAGGCCCCCAATGCAACAGGCAAGTACAGAGCGGGATTTAAAAAAAACAGCAGATAAGCTCTACACAATGTCAACAATTTTACAACACCAAGTTATAGTCCAGCAATTTTATTTTAAATTTTACACAATGTCAGCTGTGGCTCACTGGGTGGCATTCTCGCCTTTGAGACAGAAGGTTGTGGATTCAAATCCCACTCCAGATATTTAAACACAAAATCTAGGCTGACATTCAGTGCAGTACTGAGGGAGTGCTGCACTGTCGGAGGTGCTGTTTTTTGGATGAAACATTAAACCGTGTGCCTTCTCAGGTGGATGTAAAAGATCCCACGGCACTATTTCAAAGAAGAGCAGGGGAGTTCTCCCTGGTGTCCTAGCCAATGTTCACCCCCCAACCAACTCCACTAAAAACAGATTATCTAGTCATTATCACATTGCTGTGCGCAAATTGGCTGCTGTGTTTCCTATACTACAACAATGACTACACTTCAAAAATTCTTCATTGGCTGTTAAGCGCTTTTGGACGTCCTGCGGCCGTGAAAGGCGCTATATAAATGCAAGTTGTTATTTAATAGAAAAAACACACTGAAAACTTATCAGGCCACATTTACACACCCGGCTAGTGGCAGGTTTCAAAGGATTGTCAGAGGCCTGAACACATGTCCCTCATCCTGCAGAGTCCTCGGGTGAAATCAGATTGTCCCAGTCCCAGTATTATCCCTCGACCAATGTCTAAATACAGATTATGCGGTCATTGACACATTGCTGTTTGTGGGACCTTGCTGTGCACTGTTGTAATGCATTTCTTCCATTACAACAGTGACAACACTTCAAAAAAATTTATTGCTCTTAATCTGATAAGGCCTGTGTACCATCAGAAACGATACCAGCCTTCCATGAGTGTGCCAAAACACAAATAAACTAGGAAAATCCAGCTTTACTGTCTGTAAGCATAATTTACTTAAGGAGGTACTTTCACCATCAGGAAATCAGTTAAAAGGAAAAAACAGCTTATTAATAATTAATAAGATTCACATTCCTTTGTTTTGTTCCATCCATTCATGAATAATTTTTGCTTAGGTAATAAAGCTGATGATATCAGGGAACTGGCTTAAAGGCTTACTGAGTCTATTGGTGTAAAGGAACTGAATTATCATCAGTCTGGGAGTCATTAACCTCAGCATCAGTGGTGTGTGTTAATTCAGCTTCCTTACAATTTCGGCTCAATAACCCAGAAAATGTCATCAACCCTTGCTCTTTAAATAACAATGAACCAAAATGAACTAAACAAAAGGATGTGAGAGATGATTAGAATTTGTGCTGAATGGTTGAGTTTTCAGAAGAATTTTTATGACAAGGATTCTCTTTTCATTCCCCAATCTCTCTTCAATGGCTCCCTCATCATCACCACACATCTTTCTTCAGTTAAATGGCGAGCTAACCAGGATTGTGAACATCTTCATGCCATTAACAAGAGTCATGATTCAAGTAGATTAAGCTGATCGATATTAATTCTTCCTCCTCCTCTTCCTCAAAGAGAGAATATTCTGCTTCTGCATGGCTTCCCTGCCTACCCCTCAAAACTCAAGAAATGCACCCAAACTGAGGCAACTAAAGCCAGGCAAACCTTCTGATTGGGAGTTCAATGCACAAGCACTGTAGCCGATTAACTACCCCGCAGCATGAAGAAGTAGTTTTATTATTTAAAAAAAATCAAACCACAAAACTTTTAATGAGACAGCTGTGTTGTTTCAGTCATGCAGTTCCCTTATATTGCCTTGCAACTTGAGTCTTCTTTGAGAAGTAGGTGTCAGCTGAGGCTCAGTGCTAGAACTCATGCTTCTGAGTCAGAAGGTCGTGGGTTCAAGTCCCATTCCACAGACTTGAGCACAAAATCTAGGCTGACACTCCAGTGCAGTAGTGAGGGAGTGCTACACTGTTGGAGGTGCTGTCTTTCGGATGAAACGTTAAACCGTCTGCCCCTTCAGGTGGACGTAAAAGATCTCATGGCACTATTTCAAAGAAGAGCAGGGGAGTTCTTCCCCCGGTGACCTGGCCAATATTTATCCCCCAACCAACATCACTAAAAAAAAATTATCTGGTCATTATTACATTGCTGTTTGTGAGACCTTGCTGTGTGCAAATTGGCTGCCACATTACCTACATTGCAAGAGTGACTACACTTGAAAAGTACTTCAATGGCTGTAATGCGCATTGGGACGTCCTGAGATCATGAAAGGCGCTATATAAGTGCATGTCTTTCTTTCTTTCACTGGGGAATTTTACAACACAAGGCACATAAAGGAGATTCCTAGCACCCTGTTGCTTTCCTGCATCCGAAATTGTTTTTAAGCTTCTTTCTCCTTCATCACCAAGCCTGCTGAATCAGGAATTTGTCCCAGTAGCTTTTTTTTTTGACTGAGATTACATTTACGGCACCTGCTGACAATTTCTTCCATAAGAATAAGGAAACGGTTAGTCCTTGGAGAGTTTAGAAGAGAGGATTTATTACAGTGTGCAATGGGAATGGTTTAATGCATTCTCTCGCTTCTCTATTTTATAAAAAATGTGCAACAACAACTGGGTAAAGCTAGAGATAAAAAGAATATTAGCAGGGCATATGTCTCAAAAGACAAAGCCTGGTGATCGCCAGAAACACGAGAAATTGTGCCGATCAGGCTAATAGATTTCAATATGTTTCAGCTACCCTCGTTCAGCAAATGATGACCAGCTCCTTCATTTAGATAACAACTTTGCTGAACACCTGTTTGCCACACATGGCACACACCATCCCGACTTGGACATGTATCACCGTTCCTTCACTGTCGCTGGGTCTAAATCCTGGAACTCCCTA
Organism: Heptranchias perlo; assembly: GCF_035084215.1. Lineage (NCBI taxonomy): Eukaryota > Metazoa > Chordata > Chondrichthyes > Hexanchiformes > Hexanchidae > Heptranchias > Heptranchias perlo. The sequence continues at coordinate 88,864,557 of NC_090331.1, read as the reverse complement.
CTGAACAGCACCTTCACCACATGGACTGCAATGGCGTCTCACCATCACCTTCTCAAGGGCAACTAGGGATGGGCAATAATTGCCCGCCTTGCTAGCGACACCCATATCTCGAGAATTAATATATTAAAAAAAAACGCTTGCCACTTTAATTCCTCCATTAACTGTTCCCAATCTGACTTGTCTGCCATTGGCCTTGCACACTGTTCCAATGAAGTCCAATGCAAATTTCAGGAACAATATCTCATCTTTCTCCTAGGCACCCGCAACCCTCCGGTCTAAACATCGACTTCAGACTAAGCTATAGACTCGTTTTCAATTTCATACTTGACCCCCAAGATTTCCATCTCTTCCTTTTCCTTCAGGCCTTTCAATTTTTAGCTATTCACTTGGCCTTTTGTTTCTTTAATGTCTTATTTCTGAATCATGAAAGGCGCTATATAAATGCAAGTCTTTCTTTTACTGGGGAATCTTACTATTAATTCACTGACATGGTCTGTTACATCATTCCATTGATGCTTCCTTTCTCTGGTCGCTTTTTTTAATATACATTCCCTCCTTTTTCTGAGCATCATAACATGTCTATTCATTTTCGTTCTGAAGAAGAGTGCACATCAGTGATGTTAACACTGTTCTCGCCACAGATGCTGATTAACCTGATGTGTTTCTGCTTTTTCCTGCCTTTGTATTGTTGATACAAAGCTTAGAGCTCCAGGTAGTGACACTGTTTGGAAAGAGAACTCAAGGCACAGGAGAAGCAGTGCATGAAGCTCCGTTGCTGGTAATCTGTGCTGATACAGAATTTTGGCTCTTTTGTTCTGGGGAAATACTGAAGCTTAATGACTAGCAACTTTTATATAAAAAAAATTGCTGCTTAGTCATTATGAGTTTGAAAATTCATTCTTAAGATATGAGCGTCGCTGGCAAGGCCAGCATTTATTGCCCATCCCTGGGTGCCCTTGAGAAGGTGGTGGTGAGCCTTCTTCTTGAACCGCTGCAGTCCGTGTGGTGAAGGTTCTCTCACAGTGCTGTTAGGAAGGGAGTTCCAGGATTTTGATCCAGTGACGATGCAGGAACGGCGATCAAATCGGGGTGGTCTGTGACTTGGAGGGGAACTTGGGGGCGATGGTGTTCCCATGCACCTGCTGCCCTTGTCCTCCTCGATGGTACAGGTCATGGTTTTAGGAAGTTGCCTGAGCTGTATTGTTTTAAGGGGTGCACTCTGGCATGAAGTAAGCCACTTTCATCAAGTGCAAAGGCTTTGGACAGAGTTCAGCAGCATGCTGAACATTGGGTACATACAGGTTTTTTAATAAAAAATCAAGACTACTAATAATGCCGATTAGGCTTGTTCCTTTTAAAGGACTGCCATTCTCCCATTCATGTCATCTTGGCCCTTTTTTGCTCAGCAACAAATGGATGTGTCAGCTGTGGTTCAGTGGGTAGCAATCAGGCCTCTGAGTCAGAAGGCCATGGGGTCAAGTCCCACTCCAGAGACTTGAGCACAAAATCTAAACTGACACTCCCAGTGCAGTACTGAGGGAGTGCTGCACTGTTGGAGGTGCCGTCTTTCGGATGAGACTTTAAACTGAGGCCCCATCTGCCCTCTCATGTGGACATATGGCACCTTTCGAAGAAGAGCAGGGGAGTAGTATCCGTGTCAATATTTATCCCTCAACCAACAGCACTAAAAACAGATTATCTGGTCATTATCATATTGCTGTTTGTGGGACCTTGCTATGCACAAATTGGCTGCTGCATTTTCTACATTACAACAGTGACTACGCTTCAATGGCTGTGAAGTGCTTTGAAACATCCTGAGATCATGAAAGCAGTTATATAAATGCAAGACTTTCCTTTATTTACTAAGCCAAGGAGCTGAACATAGTACTGAAAAGTGTGTTTACTTCCCTGACACAGTAGAAATGGGTGCACAACAACGCAGTCAATCTTTCTTGAGTGTTACTGACTTGGGTCTTCCCAGCGCTGAAGCCAGCACACTATTCACCTGCCTACTCTCCAACTCTGTCTATATCTTCCTGCACCAGTCCAGTCACGACTCACCTAGAGGTGATGAGTTAAGCACTCTGTGGACGATAGTGTCATCGGAAATGAAGCTGATTGTTGCTGAGCCTCTGAAGAGATCAGCGATGAGCTTTTATTGCAGTTGGAAACTGTTTGGGTAACTTTATGACTAGCTTACCAAATACAATTCTTCTGCTGTGAGCCATTCCAGTGTGAGCTAGGGCTGTAATTTATGATGAGAAGCTGGCTTTTTTAATGTGCTATTTAAAACCTGCAATACTTTCCTCGATGCAGTTAGGGCTGGCATGATTAAGAAACCAATAAAATAAAAATGTGCTTTATTTTTTTTTGAAATGTTAGGTCTTGAGCACAAAACAAAATTCCTTCACAATTGCTTCATGCAACTCATTATTTTAACAAGTGTTGTGCAAAATGAATGCAGCCAGGGGCGGTGGAGACTGTCTGGGAAGGTCAAGCAGTCTTCTAAATGTATCTGACGACTGTTTCTCAGTGTGAAGTGCGTTATTGCAGAGGTGTCAAACTTGAGAGAAAAATATTAATTCTTTTCATCATAAAGTTTACAGCCACAGTCAAAGGCAACCTGCAGAGATAGGATTCACACTGTCAACTAGCACAAGTTCGACTTTGTTGCATTTATATCAATCTCAGCTCTAGTCAATCAAAAGACAACAGCTCGTCTTGTAACATAGCAGTTTGAGAACTTAATTCATTGCCAAAAATGTAGATCATGTGATTAGGCTTAGGACATACAGGAATCAGTCACTAAACACAAGGTCACCTGATGAGAATTTAACCAGCGCTATGATTATTTAGTTCCTGTAATGTAATTTAGGATACGTTTACATAATAGCGAAGGTATCAGCTGACAAAATAAGAGTGTTGCATCTCATACTAACTCGTGCAAAAGAAAAGCTCAACACACTTGCCCCTCCCTATCTCTGTTACCTCCTCCAGCCCGACAACCCTCCGAGACCACTGCGCTCCTCCAATTCTGGCCTTTTGTGCATCGATTTTCATCACTCCACCATTGGCGGCCGTGCCTTCAGCTGTCTAGCTCTGGAATTCTCTCCCTAAGCCTCGCCGCCTCTCTCTCCTCCTTTAAGACGCTCCTTAAAACCTACCTCTTTCCTGGCTTAACATCTCCTTACACGGCACGGTGTCAAATTTTGTTTGATATCACTCCTGTCAAGAGCCTTGGGACATCTTACTATGTTAAAGGCGGTATATATATGCAAGTTGTCGTTGTTGATGCTCCGTTAGAAAAGAAAGCTTTTTTAAAAAAATAATTGAGCCTGCAAAAGAAAGAACTTGTATTTATATAGCACCTTATTGTATCACTCAGGACATCCCAGAGCACGTCACATCCAATCATTTACTTTTTGAGGTACAGTTCCTGTTGTTATGCAGGCAAATGCAGCAGCCATTTTTCACAACCCAGAGTCCCACAAAGAGCAATGAGATGAATGACCAGTTAATCTGTTTTTGGTGGTGTTGGTTGAAGGACACCAGGACAATTCCCTGCTCGACTTCAAATAGTGTCGTAGGATCTTTCACAACCACCTGAACAGATGGCTGGGGCCTCCTTAATATCTCTTCTGAAGGAGGGCACCTCTGACAATGCAGCACACTCAGTTGCACTGAAGTGCCAGCTAGATTATGTGCTCAAGTTCTAAAGCAAGGCTTGATCCCACAAACTTCTGACTCAGAGGTGAGAATGAAACCAATTGAGATAAGCTAACACTGAACTGTAGCCTTGACAGAAATGCATTCAATCCCAAAACAAAAGATCCTGGGTTAGAATCATAGCTTCAGATTTCATTTAAACTCACATGCCTACATTACTCTACCTGAAAGAAAGAGTGACCAGGAGCATTAGCCTTACCCTGCAGAATAAGCAGTTACACAGTGAGTAATCCTTCAACCCTTACCACCCTATTGAATAAACAGAAAATGCACAGACACACATCCAATAATCCTTACCTTGCTGAATAAACAGCAATTCCATTCAATTAAAAGCCCTCACCTTACTGAATAAACAGCAATTGCATATAACTACATAGTGAGTTACTACAGACAGAGTGACTGAGCACTTGGATAAATATGAGCTGATCAGAGAGAGCCAGCGCGGATTTGTAAAGGATAAGTCATGTCTAATGAATCTAGTTGAATTTTTTGAGGAGGTAACTGACATGGTAGATAACAGAGTGTCTATGAATGTTACTTATGTGGAATGTCTTATTGAATGTCTTCTGGAAGTCCATATAAGAGAATGTTACCAAAAATGAGAGCGCATGGAATTAGAAGCAAACTATTGGCTTGGATATGAAATTGGTTAGGAGGTAGGAGATAGAGAGTAGGGATAATGGGTATCTACACAAATTGGCAGGTTGTGACTAGTGGTGTCCCCCAGGGATCTATACTGGGGCCTCAGCTTTTCATTATATTTGTAAATGATTTGGATGAAGGAATAGAGAGCCGTACATCTAAGTTTGCTGATGACACTAAGTTAGGTGGCACAGTAAATAGTGTAGATGGGAGCAGAAAGCTGCAAAGGGACATTCATAGATTAAGTGAGTGGGCAAAACTGTGGCAGATGGAGTTTAATGTGGGGAGGTGCAAGGCCATCCACTTTGAACCTAAGATAGATCAAAGTATTTTTTTTAAATGGTGAGAAGCTAGGAACTGTGGATAAGCAGAGAGATTTAGTGGTCCAAGTACAGAAATCACTAAAAGCTAATAGACAGGTACAAAAAATTAATTAAAAATGGAATGTTGGCCTTTATCTCAAGGGGGCTGGAATACAAAAAGTTATATCACAGCTGTACAGAGCTCTGGTTAGACCCCATCTGTAGAACTGCATTCAGTTCTCGGCACCATATCCCGCGAAGGATTATACTGGTCTTGGAAGTGGTGCAGCTCTGTTTCACCAGAATGATACCAGGGCTAAAAAGGTTAAATTATGAGGACAGGTTGCATAGACTAGGCTTGTATTCCCTTGAATATAGAAGATCATGGGGTGATCTAATTAAAGTGATTAAGATGATCAAAGGAGTTGATAGAGTAGACAGAGAGAAACTATTTCCTCTGGTGGGGGAGTCCAGAACAAGGGGGCATAACCTTAAAATTAGAGCTAAGCCATTCAGGGGTAATGTCAGAAAACATTTCTTCACACAAAAATAATGGAAATCTAGAACTCTTCCCACCCGCACCCCCCTCCCCCCCAAAAAAAGCTGTTGAGGCTGGGGGTCAATTGAAAATTTCAAAACTGAGATTGATAGATTTTTGTTGGGCAAGAGTATTAAGGCTTACAGAACCAAGGTGGAGTGGATGGAGTTAAGATATAGGTCAGCCATGATCTAATTGTATAGATGTAAACAATTTTACAACACCAAGTTATAGTCCAGCAATTTTATTTTAAATTCACAAGCTTTCGGAGGCTTCCTCCTTCCTCAGGTGAACGTTTGTTGGAAAACGTTCACCTGAGGAAGGAGGAAGCCTCCGAAAGCTTGTGAATTTAAAATAAAATTGCTGGACTATAACTTGGTGTTGTAAAATTGTTTACAATTGTCAACCCCAGTCCATCACCGGCATCTCCACATCATAATTGTATAGTGGAACAGATTCGAGGGACTGAATGGCCTACTCCTGATCCTATGTTCCAATGAGTAATCCTTACCCTGCTGAATAACAACAATTTACATTTATATAGCGCCTTTAATGTAGGAAAACGTCCCCAGGCATTTCGCAGGAACACAAGACAAAAATTAGGGCAGGTGACTAAAAGCTTGGTCACAAAAGTAAATGGAATTCCAGAGCTTAGGGCCTAAATGGCTAAAGGCATGGCCTCCTATGGTGGGCGATGTACAAGAAGCTGGAGGAGCTCAGATTTCTCAGAGGGTTGTAGGGCTGGAGGAGGATAGAGATAGGGAGGGGCAAGGCCATGGAGGGATTTGAACACAAGGATGAGAACTTTAAAATTGAGGCATTGCTGGACCAATGTAGATCAGCGAGCGCAGGGGTGATGGGTGAACGGGACTTGGTGCGAGTTAGGATACGGGCAGCAGAGTTTTGGATGAGCTCAAGTTTATGGAGAGTGGGAGGCCATCCAGGAGAGCATTGGAATAGTCCAGTCTGAAGGTAACAAAAGCATGGATGAGAGTTTCAGCAGCAAATGAGTTGAAGCAGGTGTATAGACAAAAGTCTTTGTGATGGAGAATAAACAGGAACTCTAGTTATTCAGCAAATGAACCATACTCCATTCAATAAACAAGAACGCCACACAGTCACCCTTACCTGGATGAATACACAGAATCCACATAATTACACACTAAAAAATACGCTGATAAACAGGAACCCCACGCACAGTGAGTAATCCTTGTCCTGATGACTGCAGGGGAACTCCACATGACTGCACAATACATGCAGTGATGAGCACTTTAAAATACTGAAGAACTGAAAATAGACTTCAACTTTGTTATTCTTGACATGGGGCATGATTTGTTTAAAGCTTTCAAACTCCCATCATTAACCAGTGAAAAATACGCCTTTACTTAATGCCAGAACTTACGAGATTGCTCCCTGTAGGACACTGCAGCTGTAAGATGCATCAATTTGATGCAAATTGAACCCACAGACCAGATGTAAATAAGGGCCGACTGCAGTATACCATACTGGCAAGAATAAAAAGGAAGGGGAAGTAAGCCTTCTATTTCTCAATAATTTGATATTCATGTTCTGAAGCACTCGTTAATTTTGGGTTGAAACGAAGGCTTTCTAGCTCACATCATGATCAAATTTATTCCGTCGCACTGTACATTATTCACAATGATAATCATTCATTAGCGTCTGATTTAATCATAGGACAGGCACAAGGCTCAGTTTTGATTGGCTTGCAATGGTCTATTTTTTTTTTGAGGTCCAGTCAACATCAGGCAAATTGAACGCAGAGCTCAGAGCCCAAAGCATCAACTCGAATTTGCAGCAGAGATTAAAAAAAACCCCAGGCAATTTTATTATGTCAATAAAATACAAGAAAATGAATAATTAGCAATAATGTAGCTGGCTTATATTGCAGTTGCTGGCACTGACAACTATATTACTTGAGCCTTTAATATTATAACTGCACCATGATTACACCAAGGGATATTCTGTCTCCACAGTAGCAAGCAAGATTTTTTTTTGAAAATGTTTAAACTTACAAAATCCTTTCGCTTTACTTAAGAAAACTATAAATGAATTGGGCTGAAAATAATAGGTTTCCTCATCAGAAGTTATTAAACTTTCATGTAAAATAAAAGCCCTTTCACTTTCTGAAGTGCACACTTTCTGTCACTAAAATAAGTCTTGTTGATAAGCTTTTAATGATCTATGTTATGCAGTAGGGAGAGAATAGAAGGCAACAACACCAACTTGCAGTTATATAGCGTCTTTAATGCAGTTAGCCTGACATCAGATGTCGGGAAAATGCTGGAATCCATTATTAAGAATGTGGTAACAGGTTACTTAGAAAATCATATGATTAGGCAGAGTCAACATGGTTTTATGAAAGGGAAATCATGTTTGACAAATTTAGAGTTTTTTGAGGATGTAACTAGCAGGGTAGATAAAGGGGAACCAGTGGATGTTGTACATTTGGATTTTTAAAAGGCATTCGATAAGGTGCCACACAAAAGATTGTTACATAAGATAAGTGCTCATGGGGTTGGGGGTAATATATTAGTATGGATAGAAGATTGGTTAAAGGACAGAAAACAGAGAGGAGGGATAAACGGGTCATTTTCAGGTTGGCAGGCTGTAACTAGTGGGGTACCACAAGGATCAGCGCTTGGGCCTCAGCTATTTACAATCTATATTAATGACTTAGGTGAAGGGACCGAGTGTAATGTATCCAAGTTTACTGACTATACAAAGCTAGGTGGGATAGTAAGCTGTGAGGAGGACACAGGGTCTGCAGATTAAGTCAGTGGGCAAGAAGGTGGCAGGTGGAGTATAATGTGGGGAAATGTGAGGTTATTCACTTTGGTAAGAATAATAGAAAAACAGAATATTTTTTAAATGGCGAGAAACTATTAAATGTTGGTGTCCAAAGAGATTTGGGTGTCCTGGTACAAGAAACACAAAAAGTTAGTATGCAGGTACAGAAGGCAATTAGGAAAACAAATGGCATGTTGGCCTTTATTGCAAGGGGGTTGGAGTACAAGAGTAAGGAAGTCTTACTACAGTTGTTCAGGGCTTTAGTGAGACCTCACCTGGAGTATTGCATACAGTTTTGGTCTCCTTATCTAAGGCAGGATATACTTGCCTTGGAGGCGGTACAACGAAGGTTCACCAGATTAATTCCTGGGATGAGAGGGTTGTCCATGAGGAGAGGTTGAGTAGAATGGGCCTATTCTGTCTGAAGTTTAGAAGAATGAGAGGTGATCTCATTGAAACATAAAATTATTAGGGGGCTTAACAGGGTAGATGCCGAGAGATTGTTTCCCCTAGCTGGAGAGTCTAGAACTAGGGGGCATAGTCGCAGGATAAGGGGTTGGCCATTCAAGACTGAGATGAGGAGGAATTTCTTCACTCAGAGGGTTGTGAATCTTTGGAATTCTCCACCTCAGAGGGCTGTGGATGCTCAGTCATTGAATATATTCAAGCTGAGATGGATAGATTTTTGGACTCTGGGGGAATCAAGGGATATGGGATCGGGCGGTTTAAGAAGGCGGCTCACCACCACCTTCTCAAGGGCAATTATTAGAGATGGGCAATAAATGCCGGCCTTGCCAGGGACGCCCACATCCCATGAACGAATTTTTAAAAAGTGGAGTTGAGGTCGAAGCCATGATCTGACTGAATGGCGGAGCAGGCTTGAGGGGCCAAATGGCCTACTCCTGCTTATATTTCTTATGTTCTTATGTGGTAAAACATCCCAAGGTGCTACACAGGAGCGTTATCAGACAAAATTTGACACCGAACCCCGTAAGGAGATATTAAGACAGGCTTGGTTAAAGAGGTAAGTTTTAAAGAGCGACTTAAAGGAGGAGAGGGGGATAGAGAGGCAGAGAGGTTTAGGGAGAGAATTCCAGAGCTTAGAGCCCAGGCAGCTGAAGGCACGGCTGTCAATGGTGAAGTGATGAAAATTGAACACTAACATTTAGTAGTGCAAGAGGCCAGAATTGGAGGAACGCGGAGATCTCGGAAGGTTGTAGGGCTGGAGGAGATTAGAGATAGGGAGAAGTGAGGCCACAGAGGGATTTGAAAACAAGGATGAGAATTTTTTTTAAATCGAAGCATTGTCAAACCTGGAGCCAATGTAGGTCAGCAAGCACATGGGTGATGGGTGTACGGGGCTTAGTGCAAGTTAGGATGCGGGCAGCAGAGCTTTGGATGAGCTCAAGTTTACAGACAGTGCAATTACCCAGGGCATTGGTAGACCCAAGGAATGGTATGACCGAAGTAGGGGGTAGAAAGTGGCAACCGTCAACAATTCCTCAATGTCAGCCACACCAGCAAGTGGAGATTAGATGTTTCATAACAGCGAGGGGGGACAAAAACTTATTTAAAAACGTAATCAGCACTAAACCATAGAAATGTCCCTAGCTACTCCCTATACCGTGCTCAGCTAGTTAACCTCAGCTGGCATGGTAGTTGTTGCTGGGAGTGAATGCTACACTTGACCTCAGCATCCAGAGAGAGGGTTCCTATTCTATCAATATCCAGTGACCCCCTGCTGCAAAGGGCAAGGGTGTGAACATTGGTTGAGGACAGCAGCAAGGCTCCTTTCCCCACAACTGCCTACAATCACTGTGGAGGCTCTTACAAGAAGATTGGCCGCAGCTACCCTAACGGTCCAGTGAGTAACTGATCACAGAAAGGACTCCGATTTGATTGTGCAGAATTAACTGATCTCAACTAGGCAGCAGTGAAGATGATACAATTGGTCTTGGGGGTCGCTAGGTTAGGCTGGCGGGGAGCCGGGAGAGTAGCAAGGTTCCCAATCTTGAATGCTGGCCTCTGACCCATGCTGGAAGGGCACCCTCATGGCCAAGACTTTGTTTGCTTGTGATTGTTGGCCAATACTCAGTCAAGGTTCACACGTGTATAACGGTCGTTTGGGTGAGGTACTTCAGGGTGACCTGCAATTCTGGAACCTCATCCAGCAGGGAGTCAAACCTTCAAGAGAGAAGGTAAGGGTAGAAAACTGTCAAGAAAAGAAACAAAATGGCGGCCACTTAGCCAATGCAAGCCTTTCAGCAACTGCACAACCAGCAAGAGTCAGCACCTCTTGGCACGAAATTAAGAGAAACAAATCAGCTATCTGGTCACCACTGAATGGCTCTAATGCAATTGCTAGCAGTCATATTGTTTTAAAGCAACACCAGCACAGGACTGCGTACACTGGTTAACTGAATGTGATCCTGGCCAGGAAACAGAGAAGTGGTGGTGGGGAAGGGAAGCGCCTGAATGAAAAAAAATGGAGGTAAAGGAGAAAACAAGAAGAGAACTGATTGAAAGGTACAACCTGCCCGTAGATTGACATCCTACACCATGGAGTGGCAAGATTGTAGTCCCTCATAATCCTCCATATAATTTTCAGCTTGGGGGGGGTGGGGAGTCACAGAATTATGGGGAATGCGGGAATGCAAATAATGCTGAATAATCCAGAAGGAGGGAAAATCTCAGACTGAGCCAACACGCAATGATATTATAATTCACATTTAAAAAAAAATAAAACTGTAGTTTTTTTTTTAAAAACACGAGATGTAATGGTCCAGATTTTGCTGGAGCGGGGCACCTTGTGTTGTGTCCCGTTTGCTAAACTTGTTCGTGCATGATTATGTTTTAACATTTTTTGCCCACAAAGTTGCTGGAAGTCTGAGCTGATAACGGTGTGGTGAGGGAAACATGGTATCTGGGACCTTAGTGAACAATGGGACAAACAGTTTATCCCCTTAATCAATGGGGTTTAAGGATTGAGAAATAAACAGAGGAAGGACTGAGAAGGAGGGTGAATTAGAGTGGGTGAATTCAATATCAAATCAGGTACAGCAAGAGAAATAGAGAGAGGGAAAGAAAGATTGGATTGAGAGAGAAAAAACGAGACAGAAAGGAAAAGTAAGAAAAAAAATTAAAGAAATTAAAATTTGACATTTTTAAAATCTCCGAAACCAATTCACAACTTGAAGGAATAAGACTCCACACTTATAATTGTTCACTTTCAGGGCAAGAGAGGTTGATTGGTAGTCATTAACAATCATCATGCCATTAAAAAGGTACTTATGCTGTTAATTACTTGACTTAACTTTGTGGCGCATTTAATGGGCAATTAATGTGCAAATGCAGCAATTTCATGAAAATCAAGGGGCGGTTAAGCGCGCGATGTTGTTTTCACAAAGCTAACGGCGGAGCGGGGCAAATTGTCCAGCAACTTGTGGCGATTCGTAATTCATGGGGTGTCTCTTCCTCGCCACAAGTTGCTGGCTGCATTAATAACGGCGTGCGTCGTTCAGGGATGAGGGGGTTATCTTATGAAGAAAGGTTGGAGGAGTTGTGCCTGTATACACTGGAGTTTAGAAGAATGAGAGATGATCTTATTGAAACATGCAATCCTGAGAGGATGTTTCCCCTTGTGGAAGAGACTAGAACTAGGGGCCACAGTTTAAAAATAAGGGGTCTCCCATTTAAGACAGAGATGAGGAGAATTTTTTTCTCTGAGGGTCACGAGTCTGTGGAACTCCCTTCCCCAGAGAGCAGTGGAGGCAGGGTCATTGAATATTTTTAAGGCTGAGTTAGATAGATTCCTGATTAACAAGGGAGTCAAAGGTTATAGTAGGTAGATGGGAAAGTAGGGTTGAGGTCATAATCAGATCAGCCATGATTTTATCAAATGGCAGAGCAAGTTTGAGGGGCCGAATGGCCTACTCCTGCTCTTAATAACGTATGTTGATATGTAGATACTATTATTGTTTCAGCAAAATCTGGCCCAGTAAATCTCAGCCTGGCAAGATATTTGAATTAAATAATTCTGACAAGAATGAGATTCCCACTCTCAATTCTAATGGAAGATGCAACAGTGAGTCTTATTCTATTTGTCTTTGCAGTCTGTACAGTCTTGGGAGTTGGAACTTACGAAACATCCATGTAACAGTATCGCACGACCCAACAGCTTTACAGTCCTATTAGAAAGGTCCAACTGACAGCAGCATGCAATCCGTACAGAGTATTGGTCCAACAGTTTAATCATCCCCTTCCTCCCCCACCAACAGGCTCCACTCCATCAACTGCTGACAGATGCATGTGTCAACCGATTAGTACCCAAGGAACCTCAGCGGATCCTGACACAGGGGTGCAGCAAATCCAGCAGCAAGATTCAAAATAAATTACATTTCTACAGTGCTTACTGCGAAACATTGAGACACGGCAGAGAGCTTTACAGGACAGTGGATGGCATAGAGTTTACAGCACAGAAATAGGCCATTCGGCCCAACCGGTCTATGCCGGTGTTTATGCTCCACAAGATGACACTGAGCAAATGGCAGAAAGGGAAGAGGGTCAGGAGGGAAACACAGTCAAAAAGGATCTTAAGGAGGCTTTTGAAGGCAGGAAGGTGTTGCGGCAGAGATACTGAGAGGAGGAGGGTAGGGCCATGGCTCCTCATTCATTTCGTTTAGATCGTAATTTAGAGAAGAATTGCATATGCCCACATATAAAGAGACCCACACATTAAAATAGCCCCCATCCCCCCAAAATATCGCTAACTCTAGTACAATGAGAGCCGACGTTTCAAAGCTTCTATCCTCCAAAATGTTCCCCTTCGTCTCGGCTGCCATTTCTCATCTGTTCATCCTCATTTCACTCAGCACATTCCCATCCACTGTTGCTCTGCTCTCCCACTGGTGTGATGCATAAAACAGCAGCGCTCTCCCTTCAGAGTTGAGCCCTTACAGAGGTAGCATACAATGATTTGACAGAAATAGATGCAACAGTGCCTCTATGAAAATGTTGGCCCCAGTAAAACATGTAGAAACAGAAGGCTCTAGTGTCCATGTAAGATTTAACGAACTCTGTTCAGCACTGCATCTTCAGCAGTAGAATCCATGAAAACGAAACTCAGTTTACCTGGACATCCGCCTCATCTCTCGTCCCTTATGCTTTAGCCCGACAATACACTTCTTTCTCCACTTGGCTCTTTTTCGACGAGGATTGCTCCCCCTCCCTCCCTCCTAAAAGCACTGGCCCTTGCCAGGGAATAGTTCCAATGGCTACTGGCAGCAACCGGTACCTGGCCCAATTAGCCAGCATCTATGTGTGAGTCCAGCCAATGTATGCCAGCAGCTTATTCAAACATGGGGTGGGGGTGGGGGGAGAACATTATGATTACGCCTGTAACTGTGTGCATTCTACAATGCACTATTTGGGAAGTGGGAACCTTAGCTTGGTGACCGTCAAGTTAAATGTGGCACCCGAATTTCACTCCTTGATTAAGGTCACCTTACTCAGCATAGATCATGGTGCTTTCCTGGTCTAATTGGCTCAGCACCATGCTTCACACCTAACAGCACTCCAGTCACACAGTCTAGTCTAAAATAGCTTGTTGAAAAACATCCCATTAAGGAGCTAAAAGAACATTTTAAAAATGTGCTGCATTCCCTGAGCAAATTAGGTAATTTTGCATTAAGAATAAATTTGGTTAATATGAAAAATATTTGAAGGCAATTGCAATTTTTTTTCAAAAATCATGACCAGCTGGGCAGAGCCAAGCAGAGTAACAGCTGAAATCCTTGTGTTTTACGGCCACAAGGGGGGTAAAAATGATATTAGCAACAGAACGAGAAGCAGCAGCAACCACAACTATCCCTCTCCCACAGGTCTGGCTGTACAAAGACGCAAGAAAGGCATATGACTTCCCTCGTGTTTGGGAAAAGCTCCAAGAAAAGCTCCAACAGTCCAGTACATACACAGCACGTTAAACACATTAGTGTACCTTTTTCTGGATGGGTTGCGTTATACAGGCCATACATAATTTAGATATAAAGAATGAACTTGCATTTATATAGTGCCTTTCACGACCTCAGGGCACCCCAAAGTGCTTTACAGTTAATGAAATACTTTTGAAGTGTAGTCACTGTTGTAATATAGGAAACAGGCAGCCAATTTGCACACAGCAAGATCCCACAAACAGCAATGTGATAATGACCAGATCATCTGTTTTTATGTGTTGGCTGAGGGATAAATATTGGCCAGGAAGCCAGGGACAACTCCCCTGCTCTTCTTCGAAATAGTGCCATGGGATTTTTTACATCCACCTGAGAGGGTAAGGGCGGGGCTTCAGTTTAACATCTCATCTGAAAAATTGCAGCTCCAGCAGTGCAGCCCTCCCTCAGTACTGCGCTGGAATGTCTGCCTAGATTTTGTGCTCAAGTCTCTGGAGTGAAACTCGAACCTACAACCTTCTGACATCAGCAAGAATGCTACCCACTGAGCCACGGCTGTCACAACGATGAATCATAAAATGATTGACAGAATTAGATCTAAGATTGGTACAAAAACGATATGCAGCCAGCAGACGCACAATACAATTTAAATCCCAGGGCTCCTCATGCATTCTGTTTATATCACTTTCAGTTTATATCGCAATTTAGAACAGATAAGAGAAGTAAGCGTAGGGGAACATCTAGGCAATAGAGATAATACAATAAGGTTTAAAATAATGATTGAGAAAGACACAAGTAAGACAAAGACCAAAGTAATAGACTGGAAAAAAGATAATTTTGAGGGGGTGAGAATGGAACTAGGGCAGGTAAACTAGAAAAACATTTTGACAGACAATGAAATAGAACAGCAGTGAGTATTATTTAAAACAGTGATAGAGTGCTCAGGAGAAATATATTCCTCTAAAAAGCAAGAACAAACTAGCCAATAATGAAGCACTATGGATGAATAAAGAGATAAGGATAAAATTGAAACTAAAGAAAAAGGCCCACTCTACGTACATAGGGAAACAGTCAAAAAACAATTAGGAAAGAAAAGAGGAACTATGAGATTAAATTATCAAGGAATATAAAAAGAAATAATAAAGTATTCTACAGACACATAAATGACAAAAGAAAAATCAGAGTAGGGATAGGGCCACGAAGGGATACACACGATAAACTCACAGGTAACGACAGCAAAATAGCAGAAATATTGACTAGTTACTTTGCCTCCGTATTTACCAGGGAGAATAACAAGGTGGGCAGGACGTCAGGAGAGGTCGAAAAATATATTAAAACATTTAAGATAGAAAGGGGTGAGATAAATAAAAAACTAACTAAACTTAGGTTCAAGAAGGTGGCTCACCACCACCTTCTCAAGGGCAATTAGGAATGGGCAATAAATGCTGGCCTTGCCAGCGAAGCCCACATCCCATGAACGAATAAAAAAAAGACCGTGGACCAGATGGATTGCATCTGTGGATATTAAAAGTTAGGGAAGAGATAGCAGAGGCACTATTACATAGATATAAAAATTCACTAGAAAAGGGAATAGTGCCAGAGGACTGGCTGATAGCTAATGTGATTCCTATATTTAAAAAGGAAGATGGAACAAGTCCAGGGAATTATAGACCAGTTAACTTAATGTTGGTGATAGGAAAGATAATGGAATCTTTACTCAAAAATGTAATGGAAAGACATCTAGAGAACAAAAATATAATAAAGAATAGTCAGCACAGATTTCAGAAGGGAAGGTCATGCATGAGCAACCTTATTGAATTCTTTGGAGAAGTATCAAAGAGTTGCCAGGGTAATGCAGTAGATGGAATATATTAGGATTTTCAAAAGGCCTGTAGACTCATGGCTAAGATTAGAGCATGTGGAGTCAGGGGATAGTTCGCAGAATGGATAGCAAGTTGGCTACAAAACAGAAAACAGGGAGTAGGGGTTAAGGGTAGCTACTCAGACTGGCAAAAGGTGGGAAGTGGTGTTTCATAGGGAACGGTGCTGGGGCCAATGTTGTTCACAATTTACATTACGATTTGGATTCAAGAACCGGAAGTACAATTTCAAAATTTGCAGACAACACCAAATTGGGGGGTATAATTAATACAAAGGAAGAATGCGTCAAAATGCAAGAGGACATTAATAAACTTGCAAAATGGGTGTGTAATTGGCAAATTAATTTCAATAAGTGTGCGATGGTGCATTTTGGTAGGAAGAATGAGGAGGCCACATACTGCTTCACTAATAAGAGTCTAAACAGGATAATGAAGCAAAGAGATCTGGGGGTACAGATACGCAAATCACTAAAAGTAGCGACGCAGGTTAATGAGGCCATAAAAAAGGCAAATCAAGCACTGGGGTTCATTTCTGGAGGGAAAGAAATGAGAAGCAAAGAAGTTATATGTTAAACTTGTATAGAACCTTGGTTAGACCACACAGAGTATTGTGCGCAGTTCTGGTCTCTACATTATAAAGGCATTGGAGAGGGTGCAAAAAAGATTCACAAGGATGATACCAGAACTGAGAGGATATACTTATCAGGAAAGATTGAACAGGCTGGAACTCTTTTCTCTAGAAAAGAGAAGGCTGAGGGTTGATCTGGTAGAGGTCTTTATGATAATGATATGGTTTGATAGGATAGACGTGGAGAAAATGTTTCCACCTGTGGATGAGTCCAAAACTAGAGGTCATAAATATAAAATAGTTGCTAATTTAGAGAATTCAGGAGAAACGCCTTTACCCAAAGAGTGGTTAGTATGTGGAACGTGCTACTACAAGGATTGGTTGAGGCAAATAACAGATTAATTTAAGGGGAAGCTAGATAAGCACGAGGGAGAAAGAAATAGAAAGGTATCCTGATAGGGTTAGATGAAGTAGGGAGGGAGGAAGCTCATATGGAGGATAAATGCCGGCATAGACCAGTTGGGCCGAATGGCCTGTTTGTGCTGTAGTTTCGATGTAACTCGATATAACTATTGTATATGCACAAATATAAGGGGACCCACATGTCGAAAGCTCCACCCAAATTATTGCTAATCTCGTACAAGATGACAGTTAATATTACATTGAATTTACAGCACAGAAACGGGCCATTCGGCCTAACTGGTCTGTGCCGGTGTTTATGCTCCACACGAGCCTCTACCTCATCTAACCCTATCAGCATAGCCTTCCATTCCTTGGTCCCTCATGTACTTATCTAGTTTCCCCTTAAATGCATCTATGCTATTCACCTCAACTACTCCTTGTGGTAGTGAGTTCCATATTCTAACCACTATCTAGTAAAGAAGTTTCTCCTAAATTCTTTACTGGATTTATTAGTGACTATTTTATATTTATGACCCCTAGTTTTGGTCTCTGCCACAAGTGGAAACAACATCTCTACGTCTACCTTATCAAATCCCTTCATAATTTTAAAGACCTCTATCAGGTCATCCCTCAGCCTTTTCTTTTCCAGAGAAAAGACCCCCAGTCTGTTCAGTCTTTCCTGATATTAGAAAGTTTCTGCCAAAATGTTTCCCCTTCATGTCGGCTGGCATGAGTTGATGCATTTCTTGTCACTTCTTCCTCATTTAACCCAGCACATCTCTATCCACTGTTGCTCTGTCTCCCCAGTGGTCTGATAATTAAACAGCAACTCCCTTCAGAGTTCAGCCCTGCCTGGAGCCAATCTGGAACACTCTCGCTGTATCAACCCTCCATGCATTATCTCCGATTTCAAATCGGCAGTGAAGTCAACAGCCTGGAGTGAAAGCTGCCATTAAAATGACACGGTCCTGAAGGAGCAGAGTGGAGTAAACAGCTGAAAGGAGCGCACTGGCCATCTCAAGTCTCACTCATTTGGACTGAACGTCGCACATTTTGGCTTAAATACATCTCATTCTTAGAAGTAAATAAAAGCTGTATGTTGAAACTGGTTTGCCATTGGTATCACTCTCTTTGATCATAAAGCTGATTGCTGCTATTCCCCAGTGTTGACCATTTTATCACGCATATTGATACCATCTCCATGGAATCAGAATCATTTTCATATTTTGTGGAGACTGTGCCACAGTAATCATAGAATCATACAGCACAGAAGGAAGCCATTCGGCCCATCGTGCCTTTGCCGGCTCTTTGAAAGAGCTATCCAAATAGTCCCACTCCCCGCTGCTCTTTCCCCTTAGCTCTGCAAATTTTTCCTTTTCAAGCATATTTCCAATTCCCTTTTGAAAGTTACAATTGAATCTGCTTCCACCACCCTTTCAGGCAGCGCATTCCAAATCATACTCGCACGTAAAAAAATTCTCATCTCCCTCCTGCTTCTTTTGCCAGTTATCTTAAATCTGTGTCTTCTGGTTACTGACCCTCCTGCCAGTGGAAACAGTTCCTCCCTATCTACTCTATCAAAACCTCTCATAATTTTGAACACCTCTATCACATCTCCCCTTAATCTCCTCTGCTCTAAGGAGAACAATCCCAACTTCTCTTGTCTCTCCACATAACTGAAGTTCCTCATCCCTGGTATCATTCTAGTAAATCTCATCTGCACCCTCTGCAAGGCCTGGACATCCTTATGAAAAGGTTAAAAGTACAGAATGAAGAAATGGTACAGGATTCCTAGAATTATAACAGTGGTGATGTATAAACTAACCTCTTAGCAACAAGTTCAGGGACAGCACACTTTCTACCCATCAGTAGGTCTACCACACGTACACAATTAATGTCAATAATGTCAACAGTGCTAAATTTCTGCTGAGAGCAAGCTATTCCAATTCTTCACTGCATCTCAACTTAATAAAATTAAGTTGAATGATTTGGCCCATTCATCAAAGGTGAAATTTTGAGCCACTAACTTAAGTTTATTTTTAAATCTTACTGCAATGAAGTGCGTTCTACATATTGCTCTTATTAACCCTTCCATACAACAACAACTACTTGCATTTATATGGCGTCTTTAACATAGTAAAACGTCCCAAGGCGCGTTATAGGAGTGTTATTAAACAAAATTTGACACCGAGCCATTTAAGGAGATATTAGGACAGGTGACCAAGAGCTTGGTCGAAGAGCTAGATTTTAAGGAATGTCTTATAGGAGGAGCGAGAGATAGCGATGCGAAGAGATTTAGGGAGGGAATTCCAGAGCTTAGGGCCTAGGCAGCTGAAGGCATGGCCGTCAATGGTGGAGCCATTAAAATTGGGGATGTGCAAGAGGCAAGAATTGGAGGAGCACAGAGAACACGGAAGGTTATAGGGCTGGAGGAGGTTGCAGAGATAGGGAGGAGCGAGGCCATGGAGGGATTTGAAAACAAAGATGAGAATTTTAAAATTGAGGTGTTCCCAGACCGGGAATCAATGTAGGTCAGCGAGTACAGGGGAGATGGGAGACCGAGACTTGGTGCGAGTTACGATGAGGGCAGCAGAGTTTTGGATGAGCTCACGTTTATGGAGGGTGGAAGATGGGAGGCCAGCCAGGAGAGCACTGGAATAGTCAAGTCTAGTGGTAACAAAGGCGTGAATGAGGGTTTCAGCAGCAGATGAGCTGAGTTAGGGATGGAGACAGGCGATGTTACGGAGGTGGAAATAGGCGGCCTCAACAAGACAGGAGCAGGTTCATCAGTACCTGACTCCCTGCATTCCAAACAGTTCCAAGCAAAATTGGCAATTGGGGTCCTATTTACGTCCATATTAAAACGGGCCTATCGCCCGAAACAGACGGACACCCAGCAGTAGGCCCCTTTCAAAATGGAGCCAGCTACATCTCCACTGTTAAGGGGTGGTAAGGCTACCGACCCCATTTTGAGGCCATTACCGCCTTGTTAACCCCAGGCGACAGCAGTGAATATCAACACCAACATGTTGCTTACTCTTTACACAAAGAACTTCCCAACATCAGTCCTAAATTTACCTTTTGTTAGGGATCAATTTCAAGACTTTTTTTTTGCAGGAAGGCGAGCTGAGATCAGTGGTAGCACTCTCACCTCTCAGGTCAGAGGTCGAGCATTCAAGCCCCACTTCAGGACTTGAGCAAATAATCTAGTGCCGATCTGAGAGAGTGCTGCATTGTCAGGTCTTTCAGATGAGATATTTAACTGAGGTCCAGTCCAGTGGACATAAATGGCTTTACTCAAAGAAGAGCAGAGGAGTTATCTCAGTGTCCCGACCAACATTTGTCCCTCAACTAATACCACTAAAAAATAGATCAATTGATCATCTCATTGCTGTTTACTAGATGTTGCTATGCGCAAATTGGCTGCCGTGTTTGTCTACATAACAGTGGCTACATTTCAAAAATACTTCATTGGCTGTGAAGTGCTTTGGAATGTCCTTAGGTCATGAAAGAGACTACATAAATTTAGTTTCTTTCTTTCATATCCAGGGCTTGAAAACCTCTTTATATGACTTGGGACCAGAGCATGACAACAACAGCAACTTGCATTTATATAGCCTCTTTAACGTAGTAAATCATCCCAAAGCACTTCACAGGAGTGTTAACAAACAAAATTTGACACCAAGCCACATCAGGAGATATTAGGCCAGGTGATCAAAAGTTTGGTCAAAGTGGTAGGTTTTAAGGAGGGTCTTAAAGAAGGAGAAAGAGGTAGAGAACGGCGAGGTTTAGGGAGAGAATTCAGGAAGTTAGGGCCGAGACAGCTAAACGCATGGCCGGCAATGGTGGGTGAAGAAAATCCTCAATTCTATTCATTTGAAGTTGCTTAATTCGAATTATCTAATAATTTAAATTTGCTACATTAAATTACATTGCTTAATTTGAATTATTGGATAATCAATTTCTTTCACCCCCCATAAAATTTGAATTATCAGGAACAGGCTGTACTTAGTTTAAGCACAATTTCCTTTGTCTTGTACTTATCTACATAGCAAATATATTTGGCTATATTTAGTATCCTGAGGTCGTGAAAGCTTCTATATAAATGGAATTTTTTTTCTTTCTTTATAGTCTATTTAAGAACGTAAGAAATAGGAGCAGGAGTAGGCCAAACGGCCCCTCGAGCCTGCTCCACCATTCAATAAGATCAAGGCTGATCTTCTACCTCAACTCCACTTTCCCGCCCTCCATCGTTCTCAGTCTTGAATATATTCAACGACTAAGTATCCACAGCCCTCTGGAGTAGAGAATTCCAAAGATTCACAACACTCTGAGTGAAGAAATTTTTCCTCATCTCAGTCCTAAATGACCGACCCCTTATCTTGAGACTATGACCTTGAATTCTAGTCTCTCCATCCAGGGGAAACTGCCTCTTAGCATCTACACTGTCAAGCACTCTAAGAATTTTATATGTTTCAGTGAGATCACCTCTCATTCTTCTAAACTCCAAAGAACATAGGCCCATTCTACCCAATCTCTCCTCATAGGTCAACCCTCTCATCCCAGAAATCAACACAGTGAACCTTTGTTGCACCCTCTCTAAGGCAAGTATATCCTTCCTTAGGTAAGGACACCAAAACTGTACACAGTACTCCAGGTGTGCTCTCACCAGAGCCCTATATAATTGCAGCTAGATCTCCTTACTCTTATACTCCAACCCCCTTGCAATAAAGGCCAACATACTATTTGCCTTCCTAATTGCTTGTTGTACTTGCATGTTAACTTTGTGATTCAGGTACAAGGACACCCAAATCCCTCTGACTACCAATATTTCTTATTCTCTCACCTCTTAAAAAAATATTCTGCTTTTCTATTCTTCCTACCAAAGTGGATAATTTCACATTTCCCCACATAATACTCCATCTGCTACCTTCTCGCCCACTCACTTAACCTGTCTATATCATTTGCAGCCTCTTTGCGTTCTCCTCACAGCTTACTTTCCCACCTAGCTTTGTATCGTCAGCAAACTTGGATACATTACACTCGATCCCCTCATCTAAGTCATTGATATATATTGTAAACAGCTAAGGCCCAAGCACCGATTTGCCTCAAAGCAGGAGCAAAATGTTTGAAATTTTTCAAGTAAGTTTTTTTTTAAGTATATATGTTTTAGTAGTGCAACGTTATTATCGTAATAAAGTTTCTCTGGACCCTGATTTGGACTATTAGGGAATTTTTCCAGTATCGCAGCGTTTCAAGTTGAAATCTTTAAAACCAAGAAATGGCTGACCAATGAGTACAGATTTCCCTGGAGCTGCCAGCAGTCTAAAGGTTACAAGCAAATGCCTAAAAGCAGCTTACCAAACGCTGTAACAGATTAACCCAGCAACAAATGTGTCACTTTATTGGCACGTAGCCCTCTCCCTTTCCCAAACTGTACACTCGGGGCCCCAAGCTATTGGCAACGCAAAAGGGCACATTATTGGGAACAGCAGTTTCAAAAATGTAAACCCCTCATCAGACTGGTTGCCAAGTTCAAGGTAACCCATTACAGAATGTGCTTCATACGGAGTAATTGCATCAATATTAATGGTGGAAGCATGAATTGCTGTTCAGTGGTGGGGGTGGGGGGGCACCTTTTTTTGTTGTTTGTACTGGAAACTCTTGCTTTCACTGGAGAAATTGACAGCAACTTGTCTTTTTGTAACTTCATATCGAAGCCATCTTTAACTCCATTGCTGAAGAGTTAGCACTAGTGTTGGGACAGCAGAAACCTTCATCCAACAGACTACATAAATGTCAATCAGATGCCTAAGAAGGTGTTGGTTTTTAACCTTCCTATTTCTCATACTTCGACGTTGGCTTGCACCAGCAAGAGAATGATGAAAAAAAATCCTACATCTCATCATTTTTAAAAAAAACACCTTTCTTTTATTTTCTATCTTCATTGACTGTGAAGCGCTTTGGGACGAACTGAGGTCATGAAAGGCACTGTATAAATGAAAGATTTTCTGTCTCTCTCGCTTTCTGTCCCTCTTTTGAATTGATTATGAAGGGGATCATTTTGGAGCATATTGTAGTGCAAAATTGAACCCAACAAGGTTTTTGGCAAGAGAACTCTTACAGTTTCAAGACATGGCTGTTGCTGAACGAGAGAAGCAGCTGGTGATTATCTGATTGAGCCTCAGTACCTTCCAACTCGTATTTCCCGTCCTGTCTCCCCTCCTTTTGCAGCCACTGCAAGATGTCAGGGATGTACATACCTAGATACACCTCTTCAACCCAACAA
Organism: Heptranchias perlo; assembly: GCF_035084215.1. Classification (NCBI taxonomy): domain Eukaryota; kingdom Metazoa; phylum Chordata; class Chondrichthyes; order Hexanchiformes; family Hexanchidae; genus Heptranchias; species Heptranchias perlo. Next base: position 88,841,457 of record NC_090331.1, on the reverse strand, counting down.
TTCATGACGTCAATTTAATTCCACTGTCTCAACACAAATCTCCTTTGCACAAGTATGTGAAAAGGAGCCTTTACATTACTGCGCTGTGTTGGAAGAACTTTTATCTTCATGTCTCCCTTTGTAAAGACCTCCCTGGCACTTGAAATGCAGAATAAAAGGGGAATTATAAACACAATGATCCCTGATGCTGACTTCTGTTTATCTGATGGTGTGTGTATATATATATATATATATATATATATATATAAATAACTAAGACCTAAATCAGATTATCTGGTCGTTTACCTCATTGCTTCTTTGTGGGACCTTGCCGTGCGCAAATTGGCTGCCGTGTTTCCGACATTACAACAGTGACTACATTGGCTGTAGAGTGCTTCGAAATGTCTTGAGATCATGAAAGGTGCAATATAAATGCAAGTCTTTCTTTCTGTTGTAAATACCACAGGTGTGACTGACCATGAACAAGGGGCCTAGTCACAGGAAAGCAAGAGTGCTCCTGACAGACTTTCCCATCCAGCCCGAAGACAGGAGCACTCTGCTGCTATCAGCATCCCCAGCTATAAATGCCCGAGGACAGGTTGTAATTTCGAGCATCAGGTGAAGCTGGGATTTGAACTCTTGCGTTTGAACTTTGGGTTCAAAGCCCAAACAATAAAACTACTGGTGCATCTGGTTTGCTCCCTTGCTTTCAGTTCCAAATTGAAAGGGGCGAGATCACTGTATTGAGGAACTTTCAAACCAGGCTCAATCCTTAGAAGAGCCTGCTTTGAAAAGAAAATCCACTAAAGCTCTGTCAAGCCAGCTGCCATGCTAAATCAACAACACATTTCACCAGCATCAGTATCCCTTTAAGAAAGCTAAAATAACAAAATAAATGGGCAGATTTGTCAAGGTTCGACATCTGAAAAAATGTACAGCTGCTGGAAGAAAGCTGCTTGAGTGCCTTAATGGGGTGCAGTTTTCTGTTAATAAAAATGCGCAACTGTTAATCTGGAAGCGAAGACTAAATGACTGACTTTTTCCCTATTGGAAAGTCAAAGTGTAGAAGCACGTCAAAAAAAAAAACAGCTGGAACTGCTGAACAAGAGGCTGTTGCCATCTCCTGAACGACTGCATTCCGCACACACGCTGCCAAACATTAAGGTCTAATCTATCACGGGGAAGCTAGAGGAATCACCGGCATTAATAACAACGCTCTTCGCTCACAGGGATGGATTGGGTAACTGAATCCAGCTGCTGCTCACATACTGATCTAATTCCAATTCTTTTAGGTTTCCCTAACAAGACGTATTTCTGGAAAATACAGAATGGATGGCAGCAGGGAGTGAATTACAAGGCTGTAATCTAATTGAAGTGAGTTCAGATGGCATTGTAATCTGCAAGAGTGAAGCTTCAGCGCGGGTAATGAACCTCACCTGAACATATAACGATTAAATTGCTGCCCAGATATCCCTCCCAGCTTTCAGTTTTCTTCAACAAAAAAAATATACACTGGATAATGTAAAACAACAATTATATTTGTAATTCTTATGGTTTCCAGCTGAGCTATTCCTCATTTTTAACACATTCTGGGTCTCTGGGGTAAACGGACTCCTGAAAATCGACTCTCACTGAAGGATTCTACAGGACAGTTCCATCGAACGATAACACTCGAAGCGTTTGGCAGACACTGAAACAGAGGTCCCAGTGCTGGATCTCTGAATGGACTAAACACATTGACAGCAATGCTACTGAACAGATGTGCTGCAAGGGGATTCCCCCCCTACCCCATCTTGGCGTGTCCGTGAGATCACAGTGTGTTCACAGTGAGATAAACGGAATGCCTAGCTCCAAAACAGAGCCCAGCAAATGCAAGAAAGTATTCTGAAGAGTAAAACTGAAAAGCTAAATTATTGATGCAAGCGCACTGAAATAGCTTGCAGTTACATAGAATTAAATTCCATAGAATTTTACAGCACAGAAAACAGGCCATTCGGCCTAACTGGTCTATGCCGGTGTTTATGCTCCATACAAGCCTCCTCCCACCCTACTTCATCTCACCCTATCAACATATCCTTCTATTACATCCTCCCTCATGCGTTTATCTAGCTTCCCCTTAAATGCATTTATGCTATTCGCCTCAACTACTCCATGTGCTAGCAAGTATTAATGGCACTGGAGAAGGTGCAAAAAAAAAATTCATAAGGATGATACCAAAACTGAAAAGATTTTAACTACTAGGAAAGACTGAACAGGCTGGGGCCATTTCTCTAGCAAGAGGAGGCTGAGGGGTGACCTGATAGAGGTCTTCAAAATTATGAAGGGGTTCAATAGGGTAGACATCGTGAAGATGTTTCCACTTGTGGGGGAGACCAAAACTAGGAGTCATAAAGATAGTCACTAATAAATCCAATAGGGAATTCAGGAGAAACTTCTTTACCCAGAGAGTGGTGAGAAAGTGGAACTCGCTACAAGGAGTAATTGAGACGAATAGCATAGATGCATTTAAGGGGAAACTAGATAAACGTGAGGGAGAAAGGAATAGAAAGATATGCTGATAGGGTTAGATGAAGAGGGGTGGGGAGGAGGCTCATGTGGAGCATAAACACCAGCATGGACCAGTTGGGCCGAATGGCCTGTTTATTTGCTATAAATTCTATGCATTGGTGAAAGTTTCCTCCGGTGGTATTTCTAATAAAATCATAATGCATCTTGAAAGCCCACATCAATCAGACCAATTCTTCCCACTACATTAACATAAGCTAGAAGGTAAGATGCCCCCTTCCTTCCTAAAAGTGTATTATAATTACCCACACCACAGGAAGCCTCACTTCACGTCGTCATTTCATGGTGCAGAACCCATGGTCATAATCACGGTTGGAGGTCACCTGTGTGGGATGTTTGCACCTGGCTCACGTCCAACCTCATTGTTGGTACAAATGAATCATATAAGTTACGAATAAACTGGGACTTGGTAAATAATTCCTTCCTTCTGAGGCTTTTACTTATATTAAAATTGAACTTCCGACTGTTTCATGGACCAAATTAAGAATTGTCGCGCACTCCAGTTAAGTATATTATGATTTTACCTTTGCAAATAAATTAGGCGCTTATCATGAGATGTTATCCATGTGTAAAAATAAATCTATATAAAGTATGAAATACAAAAAAAACTGTTTGGCAAAATGAGTTTTTATGTTTGCAAAACAGGACAGGTTAACAGTATGATACCTATACTGGCTGAACTTCAGTCAGGAACTAATAATTACAAGAGTGTCGGCACCTTTTTGGGTAGGGAATTTTAATCGCTCTGTTCTGGAAGTCGAGTATCATTTTTGCATCACCCACAAGCAACACAACATGAAGTACGCTTATAAATAGATTAAAAACAGAAAAAGCTTGCCTAACAAAGTTACAGGGACAGTGATGTCCCTTTGATAGATTACGCTGTGCACTGATGAGAATGGGGAATATGGATCGCAACGTGATGCGCTATTAAATGGATATTACTGCCTCAATGGGGAGTTTGTGGCAGGATCACTTCCTAAAACAGCCTGATCCAAAATCTCAGCTGCTTCATCCTCATGTCGATCACCATGGGAAGTTTGTTCTGCAGCACAGATTTTTTAATTTTGCTAACGATTTTTCTATTTCCTTGAGGAACATGCTGGGGAGGAGGAATAATCTCGAATTAAATTAATAGTTTTTTTTTAAAACAGCAGAGGTGATGAAACACAAGTTACGTTACTGAGCTATCCTCTCACTTATTAACCTGGCAGATAATCTTTCGATAGTTCATTTAACACTTTTTAGCAAAAAAGCTTCAACAGACACGGATTGGGAGCCGATTTTGGCTCTAAGAAAATAACCACTTAACAGGTGCTCAAACAGACCATAATCAGCAATGATGCCACAACAAGGCACACCATCACAAGTCATAGCACAGTCTTCTGCAGAAGGAAGAATTATGTACCATAAAATCTGATGTAAAAGGTGCATCCCCTTTTTCACACTCGCATTGCCCTCCCCTCAAAAGACAAAACACTAAGTTAACGAGGTTCACATACACAAATCTTTGACGGTGGCAGGATATGTCAATAAGGCTGTTAAAAAAGCATATGGGATCCTGGGCACAGATGTAAGATAATTGGCAAAAAAGCTAGGAGGCAGATGAGGAGAATTTTTTTTGCACAACAAATTGTAATGACCTGGAATGCACTCCCTGAAAGGGTGGTGGAAACAGATTCAATAGTAACTTTCAAAAGGGAATTGAATATATACTTGAAAAGGAAAAATTTGCAGGGCTATGGGGAAAAAGCAGGGGAGTGGGACTAATTGGACTGCCCTCTCAAAGAGCCGGCACAGGCACGATGGGCCGAATGGCCTCCTTCTGTGCTGTGAGATTCTATCATTCTCTGCCCCAATATTAAGGAAAAAAATCTGACTGGAGGTTCAACTTACTCACCAGATTTTATGGGAAACAAAAAAACATTTCACAAAATTAAAAAAAAAATGAAGTGGGATGATGAATCAGGCTGATTTCGTGTGAACGTAGAGTAACCCAAACATTGAACCGATGGGAATGAATTTCTGCAAGAGAAACCTCCGAACATCTTACCGTATTGGTACATTGCCAGAGATCCAACGTTGCTTTCATCTGCCACTGCAACACACAAAGAAAAAATCATTTTTAAAATTCCCTCGGATTTCAATTGTTGGACTAAATGAACAGGCAATGGTACTCGCTCATTAATTTCCCTGCCACCTTCTACTTTTGCCTTCAGCCGTGGCTCAGTGGGTAGCACTCTCGCCGCTGAGTCAGAAGATCATGGGTTCAAGTCCCACTCCAGAGACTTGAGCACAAAATCTAGTCTGACCCTAGTACTGAGGGAGTGCTGTACAGTCGGAGGTGCCGTCTTTCGGATGAGACGTAAAACTGAGGTACCATCTGCCCTTTCAGGTGTAAAAGATTCCATGGCACTATTTCGAAGAGAAGCAGGGGAGTTCTCCCCAGTGTCCTGGCCAATATTTATCCCTCAACCAACATCACTTTAAAAAAAGAGATAATCTGGTCATTATCACATTGTTCTTTATGGGACCTTGCTGTGTGCAAATTGCCTACTACGTTTCATACATTTCAACAGTGACTACACTTCAAAAAAAAGTACTTCAGTGGCTTTAGGAAGTCCTGAGGTTTTGAAAGGTGCTATATAAATGCAAGTCTTTATTTTTTTCTTTCCTTCATGTTCTGCATCCCCCCCCCCCCCTCCATTCTAATAGCCCCCCATGTTTCGAATGCCTGATTCCATTACACCATGTCTCCAAGTGCCATCAACCCTTATTCCCCATTAACTCCAATCATCATCTTGCTCACTCCATGCTCCTTATATTTCACCTGTGCGCACCTTTGGCCACCCTACCAAAGTTGCATCTCAAATTTTCCCTATTTCTGGCCACAGTCTTACTGCTTCCACAGCAAGACAAGTATTCAAGGAACAATACTGGAAAGTGGCCAGTCACAGTTTCCCAAACATTATCTTTTATTAATCAACCAGTCATCTTTCTGATCGACTGGCCATTTTCACCATTGGAAAGGAAGGGAGGCAAATGGGTCAGGCTGGGCCTTCCCTTAAAGGTTCCAGGTGACCAATAACAGCAGCTGGGTACACCCAATCATCTGCTAATATTGAGTCTTTTGGGCAAACTAGACACAGCTTTTACACTTGTGCATAGCACACATACTTAAATATTAATATAAACAAACAAGTTCAGCGATATATATGTTAATCAGAACAAGTAACAGGTAACTTCATGAATTATTCAGTGTCTACAGATTACATTTTCACCTTGCTGCAGTGTTATTTAACACTGTTAAATGAGAAATTGTGTTTTGCAATTGCAACACAACATTCGGGGAACTGCTGTCAGGAAGGTTTAAAACTGCACACTGGACTCATGGATTCAACTATAAGCTCTCAAGTTCTTTGTTTTTGGTCTTCTTCCACTTTCATAGCATTACATAGAATTTACAGCACAGAAACAGGCCATTCGACCCAACTGGTCTATGCCGCTGTTTATGTTCTACACGAGCCTCCTTCCACCCTACTTCATCTAACCTCATCATCATAATCTTCTATTCCTTTCTCCCTCATGTACTTATCTAGCTTCCCCTTAAATGCATCTATGCTATTTACTACCATAGCATGTCACAGTACAGAAGGCGGCCATTCTGCCCATCGTGTCAGCTCTTTGAAAGAGCTATCCAATTATTCCCACCACTCCATGTGGTAGCAAGTTCCACATTCTAACGACTCTTTGGGTAAAGAAGTTTCTCCTGAATGCCTCATCTGATTCAGTAGTGACTATCTTATATTTATGACTCCTAGTTTTGGACTCCCCCACAAGTGGAAACATCTTCTCTACGTCTACCCTATCAAACCCCTTCATAATTTTGAAGACCTCCATCAGGTCACCCCTCAGCCTTCTCTTTTCTAGAGATAAGAGCTCTAGACTGCTCAGTCTTTCCTGATAGTTATAAGCTCTCAGTTCTGGTATAATTCTTGCAAATCTTTTTGCATCTTCTCCAGTGCCTCTATATACTTTTTGTAATATGAAGACCAGAACTGTGCACAGTATTCAAAGTGTGGTCTAACCAAGGTTCTATAGAAGTTTAACATAACTTCTGTGCTTTTCAAATCTATTCCTTTCGTTCCCTTCCCTTCTGAAAGCTGTGGCTGTTATCTGGACTATCACTTAAAATTGCCATTCTACACGCAAGACAGTGATTCTTGACTATGGACACCATCAAGCCTGACATTGTCCCCGCTCCATGTCCACGGGTGGATGTGAATAGGGATCAGGAACAAGAACCCAAGCTGATTTTTCTCTTGCCTAACATTGGGGTACCACCACAGCTGAATCAACTAGATCAGCACAGACAGCACATCGAGTCTGAAATTTTCCTAGTCACTAAATTCTGACAATTTTGAAGCACTAAATATCAATCACTAGTTCAAGAGATGGCTGAAAAGGCTGGGCCTCACGCTGCTTGCGTGGGTCTGTACAGGCACTGTGTATAGCTGAAATCTCATCGCAAGGAAGCTGCTCAGAGCTAAAGTTTCTGCTGATTCACTTTTACAACCCACAATGTTAAACTGACTAATTAGCATCTCCCTAAAATTCAACAGGCTGATAACAGAGAAAAATATTTTCTTTGCCCTGTCGGTGCTTTCAAGATAATGGGTGAATGCTAAACAGTGGAGGAGAGAAGAAGGAAAGTGTGAAACAAGGCAAAATGAGACAAATGATATCAACAGCTGCAAATCAAAATGGCAATGGTCTTATCAACCCCAATGAACAACAACATGCATTTATATAGTGTCTTTAAGGTAGTGAAACATCCCAAAGCGCGTCACAGGAGCGTTATCATTCGAAAATTGACACCGAGCCACAAAAGGAGGTATTAGGACAGATGACCAAAAGCTTGGTCAAAGAGATAAGAGTTTAAGGAGTGTCGTGAAGAAAGAGAGAGAGGTAGAGCGCCGGAGAGGTTTAGGGAGGGAATTCCAGAGCTCAGGGCCCGACAGCTGAAGGTACGGCTGCCAATGGGTGGGGCAAGGAAACCGGGGATGCGCAAGAAACCAGAATTGGAGGAACGCAGTGTTCTGTGAGGGTTGCAGAGCTGAAGGAGTTTACAGAGATGGGGAGGTGCGCAGCCATGAAGGGATTTGAACACACGGATGAGAATTTTAAATTCGAGGTGTTGTCGGACCGGGAGCCAACGTAGGTCAGTGAGCACAGGGATGATGGGTGAATGGACTTGGAGCTATTACATATGTTCGACCTGACTCCCCTAATTGCACATTGGTTAAAAGCATTGCATGCAATAGGACTAAGTCATGCAAATCAGAAGGTCACAGCTGAGTTAAGTAACATCAGCTCGGGGAGCAACAGGTGGTTTCAGTGTACTTGGCACCGAGGAGTGGTAGTACGAAAGAGAGGTTATCACCAGTGCAACTATACACCAACAGTATCACCAACTTCAGGTGAAAAAAGAGAAATTGAGGAGAGAAAGGAAAATATAAAGAAACTCATCTGTCAAATGATTGAGCCAACCTTACTGGAACAGGGCATCTTGCAGCATGCGCTATTACTTAAGACTTTTTCCTGCACCCTTCAGCACGAAAACTTTTTGCGCCATAACTTGCTGGAAGCTGATAATGGCGCAGCGAGGGCAATGGGGTATCTGGGACCTGAGTGAACAACGGGACCAACAGTGTATCTCCTTAACCAATGAGATTAAAGGATTGAGAAAGAAACAGTGGAGCGACTGAGAAGCAAATAGGGTGAATTAGAGTCAAATCAGGAACAGAAAGAGAAATAAAGAGAGGGAAAGAAAGATTGGATTGAGAGAGAAAAAAAGGGACAGAAAGGAAAAGTAAGAAAAAAAATTTACAACATTATTAAAATCTCTAACAATTTACTATATGCAGGAATTAAATTGAACAGTTCCCTTTCTGGGCCAGAGAGGTTGATTGACATTGCATTTATCATGTAGTTAACAAAACAGTTGGGAATCCCCATTTCATTATTTTCTCCCCTCTTCATGCTACATGCCATTATCCAGGCATATCCCAGAATAGGAACAGCACAAAAGAGGCCTAGGGCGACTTGGTCAGTTCTCCCAACTCATTTGTACTGATGTATTTCACATGCAGTGGTTAAAATAGAATTTGTTAAGAAGGGGGTACTCCTCCTATTTGTGCAAGGGGGGAGACAAAGAATTGTTGGCGTAAACCCATAACAGATCACCCCTCAATTTGGCATATTCACCGAGTATAGATTTTCTCTGTAAAACTAAATTAAGCCAATCATGAAATAAGCTCACCCGACTTTTCAAGATCACCCATAACCCCCAAGCCCAATCCTCAGACCTACGGTAACTCGAGAGATCTCAGTCCATTTATTTGGCGACATCTGCAGCAACAAGATCCAGAACAAGGCCAGCGGAAGGGCTTGGCAGCAACAATCTTTTAGAAGCCACCAAGTTGCTGAAGAAAACAGCCACAGTTCCCCGTAACCTCACCAGCCAAACTCAAACTGTGCAGCCCCACCTACTTAGTATAGATTTACTTCAGCTGAGAATTTACTTTTAACTGGAAGGACTGAATATCTGATCATGCAGAGATGATTAATTATCCTTTATTTAATGTTTGCTGTAAATCTAAATTTCTACATGCAATAAAGTGCTGGGACTGGTTTATAAACCAGAAATAAAGGAGTTCAGGGTCATTGCTGTTCCGGGAAATAATTACCACCCAAACTGATATAGAATATTAATATTAAAACCTAATTTTAACTCAGTGAACTATGTAGCCACCATGTAGTTAACACAAACTGAGTGGGTAAGATGATGTATCAAACAGAGCGTGGGAAATATTCGATTAATTTAAAACATATTATAGATTGGCATAGGCATTACTGAATACAAAGTTTAAAAATCCATATTGTGCTGCAGTCGTTTATAAATTATCGATGTGAGTGGGACATTGGTACTCTTCCACCCTCCGTAAACTTGAGCTCATCCAAAACTCTGCTGCCCATATCCTAACTCGCACCAAGTCCCGTTCACCCATCATCCCTGTGCTCGCTGACCTACATTGGCTCCTGGTCCAGCAACACCTCAAATTTAAAATTCTCATCCTTATTTTCAAATCCCTCCATGGCCTTGCCCCTCCCTATTATCTGTAACCTCCTCCAGCCCTACAATCCTGAGGTCTCTGCGCTCCTCCAATTCTGGCCTCTTGCGTATCCCCGATTTCCTTCACCCCTCTGTTGGCTGCCGTGCCTTCAGCTGTCTCATCCATAAGCTCCAGAATTCCCTCCCTAAACGTCTCCGTCCCTCCAACTCTCTCTCCTCCTTTAGAACGCTCCTCTTTGACCAAGCTTTTGGTCACCTGTCCTAATATCTCCTTGTGTGGCTCGGTGTCAAATTTTGTTTGGTAACGCTCCTGTGAAGCCCCTTGAGACTTTTTACGATGTTAAAGGTGCTATATAAATGCAAGCTGTTATAGAAAACAGTTCGGCATGTTAAAACTCAGTCATGCTGCATCATAGAGCAGTGGTGGTACAGTTCACATATATGACTTCCTGCATTCGGAGCTGCTGGTGTTAGCTGCACATGTGTAGGAAGCTGAGCAGAAGTCAGGCAGTTCCACACATGGAGGGAGGGAAAACCGGAGCATCTGTCATGCCCAAATTACTCTCTCACACGAGCCTCTCACTGGAAAGATAATGCAGGAACTTTGGCTGAGACCTGACCAGTAAGTTGAACAACCCATCCTTTTGGACAAGGCTTAGCATGAGCTATTGGAAGAGCAGAGTGATAGGGAAAAATATAAACCAGGAACAAAAAAAAGGGCAATTTTAACCTAATCCATTCGTTGGTGAAACTGATGGGATCAGGTGCATCAATAAAGTCAATGGAGAGTAATATTGGGTGGAGTGAAAAACCTGTTCTACCCGATCCTGTGGGTTTCCCACCTGACGAGTTAGGTTAAAATTGCCCCCAGACTCGCACAACGTGTCGCTTGCGCATCCAGACTGAACAACCCTGTTTGACTACTATTTGTTCTGGGTTCTCTCTAGTCAATTGGCTGCTTGTCGCCTAATATTTATTACCACCATTTTCACTTTTTGTTTTTTTTTTAAATCTGCAATTTTAAGATTGGATTTTACAAGAGTGTCACTATCACTGGCACTTCTGAGCACATAGGGGCCAATTCAAATTTTCGGAGCTTGCAAGTCAGAAAATTCCAATGGCAAAGCTCCTTCTAAACACTATGGTATGCATTTAGTAGCCGCAAACATTTCTGTATCAAATTGGACACGGAATATCGAATGAACTGCTTGCCCCAGTTTTGAGGTTTTGCACAGAGGGGTAATTTTCCTTTTTTTTACTCTTAACCAGGCACTCACTTGAAAGAAATGATTAGGAGAAAGCACTAGGTCATAAATCAATACCCAACTGCAAGAGTTCAATTGGAGAGTGCTGCCATAATGACTTGTAGCCATTATCCAAAATTCCAGCCCCTTGAACTAGACACTTGAACTTCCAAAGGAATGCCCCTGAACTACTCGATTTAAACGCTCTGAGTGGAGAAGAAAAAAACGGAAAGAAACCCGTGCGTTTAAAAAAAGAACAGATGTACAAACAGGGTCACAAAGCCAGTTATGCTCTTTCTTTAAAAAAATACTGTTAAAAACTAAATGTTTTCCTGTGCCTCGGTTGCATTTCCTTCAAGTATTTATATATCTAATTAAAAAAAAATTCAATGTGCAATTGAATCCACCTCAGAAAGGACATATTGGCCTTGGAGGGGATGTAGTGCAGATTCACTAGAAAGATACCAGGGCTAAAAGGGTTAAATGGCCGAACAGGCTCGTGGGGCTGAATGGCCTATTCTTATGTTCTTAATTCTCTCCCGCCCCCATTTATCTCTGCTGACCCTTTCTTTTTCTGAAAGGGGTACAGTTCTCACGGATATCAGCACATCCTCTAGGACCTCGCCCATCAAATAGAGTTACATCTATATTAACGATTTGGAGGAGGGGACCGAGTGCAACATATCAAAATTTGCAGATGATACAAAGATGGGAGGGAAAGTAGAGAGTGAGGAGGACATAAAAAACCTGCAGGGGGATATAGACAGGCTGGGTGAGTGGGCGGAGATTTGGCAGATGCAATATAATATTGGAAAATGTGAGGTTATGCACTTTGGCAGGAAAAATCAGACAGCAAGTTATTTTCTTAATGGCGAGAGACTGGAAAGTACTGCAGTACAAAGGGATCTGGGGGTCCGAGTGCAAGAAAATCAAAAAGTTGGTATGCAGGTGCAGCAGGTGATCAAGAAAGCCAACGGAATGTTGGCTTTTATTGCTAGGGGGATAGAATATAAAAACAGGGAGGTATTGCTGCAGTTATATAAGGTATTGGTGAGACCGCACCTGGAATACTGCATACAGTTTTGGTCTCCATACTTAAGAAAAGACATACTTGCTCTCGAGGCAGTACAAAGAAGGTTCACTTGGTTAATCCTGGGGATGAGGGGGCGGACATATGAGGAGAGGTTGAGTAGATTGGGACTCTACTCATTGGAGTTCAGAAGAATGAGAGGCGATCTTATTGAAACATATAAGATTGTGAAGGGGCTTGATCTGGTGGATGCAGTAAGGATGTTCCCAAAGATGGGTGAAACTAGAACTAGGGGGCATAATCTTAGAATAAGGGGCTGCTCTTTCAAAACTGAGATGAGGAGAAACTTCTTCACTCAGAGGGTGGTAGGTCTGTGGAATTTGCTGCCCCAGGAAGCTGTGGAAGCTACATCATTAGATAAATTTAAAACAGAAATAGACAGTTTTCTAGAAGTAAAGGGAATTAGGGGTTACGGGGAGCGGGCAGGAAATTGGACATGAAGCTGAGTTCGGATCGGTCAAGGCCCTGTGGGTGGCGGAGAGGGCCCAGGGGCTGTGTGGCCGGGTCCTGCTCCTATTTCTTGTGTCCTTTAGATTTGTGGTTGGGATCAGATCAGCCATGATCTTATTGAATGGCGGAGCAGGCTCGAGGGGCCGATTGGCCTACTCCTGCTCCAATTTCTTATGTTCTTATGTTCTTATGTACATCGAAACTACAGCACAGAAACAGACCATTCGGCCCAACTGGTATTTGCCGTGTTTATGCTCCACACGAGCCTCCTCCCTCCCTATTTCATCTAACCCTATCAGCATATCCTTCTATTCCGTTCTCCTTCATGTGTTTATCTAGCTTCACCTTAAATGCATCTATGCTATTTGCCTAGATCACTCCTTGTGGTAGCACATTCCACATTCTTACCATTCTCTGGGTAAAGAAGTTTCTGCTGAATTCCCTGTTGGATTTATTAGCGACTATTTTATATTTATGACCTCTAGTTTTGCATTCCCCTACGTTTGAAACATTTTCTCTGCATCTACCCTATCAAATCCTTTCATTGTCTTAAAGACCTCTATCAGGTCACCCCTCAGCCTTCTCTTTTCTAGAGAAAAGAGTCCCAGTTTGTTCAGCCTTTCCTGATAAGTATATCCTCTCAGTTCTGGTATCATCCTTATGAATCTTTTTTGCACACTCTCCAATGCCTCTATACCTAGTACATAGTATGGAGACCAGAACTGTGCACTGTACTCCAAGTGTGGTCTAACCAAGGTTCTCTACAAGTTTAACATAACTTCTCTGCTTTTCAATTCTATTCCTCTAGAATGAACCCAGTGCTTGATTTACCTTTTTTATGACCTTATTAACCTGCATCGCTACTTTTAGTGATTTGTGTATCTGTACCCCGAAATCCCTTTGCTCCTTTATCCCATTCAGACTCCTATTATTCAAACAGTATGTGGCCTCCTTATTCTTCCTACAAAAATGCACCATCTCACACTTACCTATATTGAAATTCATTTGCCAATTAAATGCCCATCCTGCAAGTTTATTGATGTTCCCTTGCATTTTGACGCATTCCTCCTTTACATTAACTACACCCCCCAATTTGGCATCATCCGATCAACTTTAAAATCACAATGGAACTTGCTGGCTCTACTCCTGATGCAGCCAGGACCTGCCTGTTTATTTGCTCCCCTGTGCCAGCAAGCACAGTGTATGCTGAACAGAACATCAACATGTCTGATTATGTTGGGAATGGGAACAGGCAGGGTTCTCCGATGATTTTGACAAGCTTTGGCAGCACCTCCCGAACCCGCACCTAGAAGGACAAGGGCCGCAGGTGCGTGGGAACACCATCACCTCTAAGTTCCCCTCCAAGTCACACACCATCTCGACTTGGATATATATCTTCATTCCTTCATCTTCGCTGGTCAAAGTCCTGGAACTTCCTACCTAACAGCATTGTGGGAGCACCTTCACCACACGGACTGCAGTAGTTCAAGGCGGCGGCTCACTACCACCTTCTCAAGGGTAACTAGGGACAGGCAATAAATTCAGGCCTTGCCAGCAACGCCCACATCCCCAAAATTAATTTTAAGAAAGGACAGCTCCAACTGGGATTGTTCTCCTTAGAGCAGAGAAGATTAAAGGGAGATTTAATAGAGGTGTTCAAAATAATGAGGGATTTTGATAGAGCAAATAATGAGAAACTGTTTCCACTGGCTGGAGGGTCGGCAACCAGAGGACATAGATTGAAGATAATTGGCAAAAAAGTCAGTTGTTCTGATCTGGAATGCACTGACTGAAAGGATGGTGGAAGCAGATTCAATAGTAACTTTCAAAAGGGAATTTGATAGTTACCTAAAAAGGAAAAATTTGCAGGGCTATAGGGAAGGCACAGGGAAGTGGAACTAATTGGATAGCTCTTTCAAAGAGCCGCCACAGGCAAGATGGGCCAAATGGCCTCCTTCTGTGCTTTATGATTCCATTAAAAAGGTCATCACTACAATGTATGATTTTAAACTTCTTTGAGAGATTAAATCGGGGGATGGACAACGAGGTATATATTAGAATCTGACCATAATGTCCATTTTAAATAACATTTTTTTGCATTAGCATAGCAAGCAGTGGTTTTGGCTTCTAGGTTCTGTCCAGTATGAGGATTGCCCATTATAATCACGTTCAATGTAAATAGAGCTCTCTAAATTCACAAGGTAATTACAGGGAATCAGCTTTTGCAGATTATATGAATTGTGGCTGCATTTGGAAGGAAGGAAGCTGAGAATCTGCCACTCAAAAGGTTAAAGCGGCAATGTGCAATGCGAACTGGGATGGAAGACCACAAATTATCCCAATAATTCACATCTCACAATTACTTCTCAACGCCATCCTCCATTTCCTAATCTTGCAGGGTTGCCATCTCACTGGAATTATCCTTTTTTTCTAAACTAAGACCTTATGCACTTGATGAAACCAATTGGTCGCCCTCAAGAAATTCCCTGCCATTGGCCAGACAAAAATCAACAAGAATTTTTATTTCATGTATTATCTGCCAGATCCCAAGTGCTTGGCAAAAGGAATGGGAAGAGAGGCAGTGTGGATTATTCTGTGAACAACCATAAGCTGCATTATGACCCAGCAGCATGCAACTCTATAGACTTGCTCAGTAGCTGCTTTTATATTGTGTTGTAGATGCAAGCTGCAAACCAAAAGTAAACTTGCCCAGATTCCTCAAGGTCAACAGCTGGGAAGACCCATTCTATCTACTGTAACCATCTGGTGGTCTTCGCAAATGGAAGATTTCATTTTAGGTTATAGGCAGCTGCGCGTGACCGGCAAGTTAGGGCCGGTACTACTAGCAGAGGCTCCGCCATTGGCGGCCGTGTTTTCAGCTACCTAGGCCCTAAGCTCTGGAATTCTATCCCTAAACCCCTCTCTCCTCATTTAAGACGTTCCTTAAAACCTACCTTTGACCAAGTGTTCTAATATCTCTTTATGTGGCTCGGTGTCAAATTTTGTCTGAGTATGTTCCTGTGAAGCCTTGGAAAGGTTTATTACGTTTAATGCGCTATATAGATGCAAATTGTTGTTGTCTTGTACAGCCAGTTTGCAGTACTTAATTTGTATTAAAGGCACCATTCAGCATGGAGTCGAGTGGTAATAAGTGCGAGCGGGAAGCATGATGGGAATCTTGCCAGGTTGGTGCAGTTAAACCTCCAAAATATGGAGCTCACTCATCATCACCCAGTTTTACTCCCCTGTGGATCATGAACAATCTCAGTTCGCAGTGATATCAATGCAGCCTCTCTCCATCTTCAATCAATGTCACTTCAGTGTTACTTTTAACCATCATTAACACTACTTTGATGTTATTAAGACCACAGTATAAATTACCAGAAAGCTACAGACAGCAAAGAGAGCACAAGGATCTAATTTAATTCTGGGGGTTCAGATGACATCTATAATCCACTCAGTTTTGACACATTAAATGACAATAGGGTGCAAACTATTTTTAATTTATCTCTGCTATATTCTGTTTATTTTAATTGGTTTGTGAGTGACAGGTTGGACACTTAGCCCTTACCCAAATCCATGCTCTTCGAACCGCTGATTTTGCCGGAAGACTGCCGCTTGACAGCGTTGCTGGGCTGACTTTCTGCAGTTCCAGCCATAGGCCTCTGTTGCAGCAACCGCAAAGCAGAATTGAGCTCAGGGCTGTGGAGAGCGCGAGAGAGGCAGAACAAAACAATATATCATTTTTTTTTAAAAAAGACACACATAATTGATAAACTTTTATCTCTCCACAGTTATTACATAGAATTAACAGCACAGAAACAGGCCATTCGGCCCAACTGGTCTATGTCGGTGTTTATGCTCCACACGAGCCTCCTCCCTCCCTGCTTCATCTCACCCTATCAGCATATCCTTCCATTCCTTTCTTCTACATGTACTTATCGAGCTTCTTCTTAAATGCATCTATGCTATTTGTCTCAACTACTCCTTGAGGCAAGTTCCACATTCTAACCATGCTCTGCGTAAAGAAGTTTCTCCAACAAACCTCATATCAGATGGCACCACTGTGGTGTCTATACACAGCACACGTGGGCCATAGTGCAGGACATTCATTGTTGGAGTGTATCGATAGTTATACTGTCAGCCGTGGCTGAGTGATAGCGCTATCGCCTCGGAGTCAGAAGGTTGTGGGTTCAAATCCCACTCCAGGAACTTCAGCGCATAATCCAGGGAGAAAATTAATGAAAGAAATGCCTGGCATATGTGCTATTATCAATAATAACAATCGCAGAGATGAAATAGATACTCAAATGATGCCCAGTGTCACGGGAGTTGGGCTATTGCTCTGGGATGTTTCTGACATTCAAAGGTACATTTCTAAGGATGCCCAAAACCAACCTCACAGCATAAATTATTAACACACAATCTAGAATACTTCCAGAAACACAACAGCGTATTAGTCACTCTGCAGAGACTTCAGATTGCGTGACATGGCTCATGACTGGTGTTTATTTCACTAATTTTCTCCCTCCTCAATTTTACCCCATTAAAGAGTGAATGACGACTTCGAAAGCAAACCTTCACCAATTATCAATATTTCACCCTGTGTCAAATTCTTAACTGCTTTCTTCTAAGCATTTGTGGCCAATATTTATCCCTCAAACAATGTCACTACAACAAATTATCTGGTCGTTATTACACTGCTGTTTGTGGGACCTTGCTGTGCGCAAACTGGCTGCCGCGTTTCCTGCATTACAACAGTGACAACACTTCAAAAGTACTTCATTGGCTGTAAAGTGCTTTGGAATATCCTGAGGTCATGAAAGGCACTATATAAATACAAGTTCTTTCTTTCTTCTAAAAGTGTGAGGATGCAAATTAACATCAGTAGCGATTCAGTCAGTACCTCCACCAATTTTCAACTTCAGCTACGTGCGTTACCAAGTTAACAAGTAGGGCTAATTTCTGGTTACGAACCTCTTATCTTCACGGAAAGACCACATTTTGTACACACCCGCGGCCTCCTCTTCATCTGGATGTGGCGGAACTGGAGGTGGAGTTTCAACCTCTCCCTCATCATTCGCTGAAAACATTACCAAACAAGACTGTCAAATAGTATACTGAAAACTGCAAGAAGCAATTTCACCGATTGGATTCTACACAATGGGAGTGAATGATGAGTGGATCAGTTCAATGGAGCAGGATGCTTTCAGTAAAAAGGGAGACACAAAATAATAGGTGTATGATCCTCACTGCTTGCACACATTGCACCATCCAAGAGGCTGGTGTCCAGAAAGTGCTTTGCCTTGAAAATCTCTTATCCCAAAATACCACTGTGGAAGGCTACAGGAGTAACAAAATGGAAAGAAATGGCCATGATCTTGAAAAACTTGGTTCCATCAGAACAACTTGTAGGCACTGACCTCGAACGAAAACAGTGACGTACCCTAAATCGAGTGAGAAGCTAGGGGTGGCAGAGAATGGTGACAATATGACCAAGTGGAAGCTGAGGAATAACCTCAGCTTCCACTTGGTCATATTGAGTGTGCAGAGCCTAGGCAAACACTTGAACCCTGACCTGATGCAGTGCCCCCTGTCAATATCCTGTGCTCTTGCGAGATAAATAACAACACTAGATCCTGGCTGGGTTTATGGTGCAATAAGCTATGATGATGATGATGATTGGAGTTCTGTGCTTGGTAAGGGAATGTGCTGCTGTGGAGTTCTCTATGTGAGGTTCACCTACATAACAGTGACTGCACTTCAAAAAGCAACTCATTGATCGTGAAGCATTTTAGGACATTCTGAGAACATGAAGCAACGGTATATAAATGCAAGCTCTTTCTTTACTTTCTTGCTGAATATCTGAAGCAGATATGGGTGAGAGAAGTAAGGGTGTAATTTACTCTAGGGCTCAGGATCTATGATGATGAGGACCGCAAGGAGTGGAGCAGCCTAGAAAAAAAGATAGGTTTTCTGGAGCTGAGAACTTGTTAAGTTTTCCGATATCCAACAGTGTGTCTCAACCGTAAACCTCAAAATGGGTGGTGGGGGTAAGAGAAAGAGAGAAGCAAAAAACACATAGGGAAGTCAAGCTGGTTTGGTCTTATGCCACTGTGCAGCCAGCAGAATGTGACTT
This sequence comes from Heptranchias perlo, assembly GCF_035084215.1. Classification (NCBI taxonomy): domain Eukaryota; kingdom Metazoa; phylum Chordata; class Chondrichthyes; order Hexanchiformes; family Hexanchidae; genus Heptranchias; species Heptranchias perlo. The sequence continues at coordinate 88,822,855 of NC_090331.1, read as the reverse complement.
GTAGATGCCTGGAAGCAAGGCTGCCTCTTTCAACAATCTGGTGATGGTGAGATAGTGCTGCAAGTTTGCTCTGTCCCTGAGGTTTGCCGATTGTTTTTGGAGGCACACCTCACCTCCCCTCAAAGTGCAAAGATAGGAACATAAGGAATGCAATAAAGCATGGAAGATGATGCAGCCATCTGGGCCAGCGAGCACGCTCCTTCCACAAGCTTCGTACAATCTACCCTTACCCTTGCCTCTACCCAACCTATTCTATTTCCAAGGAAAGGTCCTTGCGAGAATCTCCCTACCTTCATCCAAAGTCCAGAAATGTATGTAACCCTACATGCTACATCACATCCTTGACTGGCTACTTTTCTTAGCATATCATTTCTGTTGTCTCGGCAGCTCAGGAACGATGGTCTGACTGGGACCAGAAAGTTAACAAGTGTATGGAACCACAGATGCAAATTGTATCCAGCAATTTAACAACTTGCACCACCTATAAATGTTCCTCTTTATAAAACATTGGCCCGGAATTTGCTCCAAAAATAATGGAGAGCCGAACAGCGCTCACCGTTGTTTAAGGGCAAATGGAAGAGCAACTTCCGGCGAGGGCACATGTGCAGTCAAAGGCGGAAATATGGAAGTTGCTCTAGGAGATGCCCTGCTCCTCCAAAAGTTTTGCGGGAAGATGATCTCGCTGGTGAAATGAACGGACCAGCAAGAAATTGCTCTCCTGCCCAGCTGGAAACTAACTAATCTACACAGAAAAAGGTATGCTCAGTTTTTAGGTCTAAGCTAACTTTTAAGTACTAATAACTGACAAAAAACCTCTCTGGCACTGAAAATTAACTTTTAAAAATGTGGAGTCTCATTCCTTCCGATTTTAATTGTTGTTGGACATTTAAAAAAAATTAAAATTTTTGTGTTTTTTTGCTTTTTCTTTGTCTCTCTTATCTCTGTCTTTCAATTCAATATTTCTTACCCTCTCTTTATTTCACTTTATCTAACTTATTATATAATTGAATTAACGGTTGTGGCTTTCACTTCCTGGTTCTGACTGCGCGGCTTGTCAAGCATGCTTCAATCTGATTGGTTGAGTGGACAGAGCGATCCTTTCCCCGCTCACGGATTCCCAGGAGAGGACCCTGCACTTTTTGCAGCTCACCATTAGAGGAAATTCCCGCACTAAAGCCCGTGGATCATTTGTGGGTAAGTTTAAATCTAATGAGTGGTGGGCACCGTTCGTTCGCCGCTCAGAGCAAATTCCGGGCCATTGTATTTTAATCCAGGCATTAATTATTCAGATAATACTTTAATGTATCTTAAACTTGCAGTATAGGAATAGGAGTAGGCCATTCAGCCCCTCAAGCCTGTTCTGCCATGCAATTAGATCATGACTGATCTGTATCTTAATTCCATTTACCCGCCTTGGTTCCGTAACCCTTAATACCTTACCTATCAAAAATCTATCAATCTCAGTTTTGAAATGGGGGAAGAGGGTTCCAGATTTCCACTCCCCTTTGTGTGAAGAAGTGCTTCCTGACATCACCCCTGAATGACCCAACTCTAATTTCAATTGGACTCCCTCACCAGAGAAATAGGGTGGATAGAGAGAAACTATCAAATCCTTTAAACACCTCAAGTAGATCATCCCGTAATCTTCTATACTCAAGGGAATACAAGCCTAGCCTATGCATAATTTACCCCATTGGTTAAATAAATTACCTGTTGTCACCCTCTCTCGGGCACTAGGTGATTGGGTACGCCACTGGCTGGCACCATTACTGCTGCGAGCGTTGTGTGTCTGCACACCACCAACCTCCAGACGATCCTGAAAACACAAAACACATTTGTCAGGCTTTAATCAACTCACGTAGAGCAAATGTTTACTCAACATTGCTGTCTTTCTGACTAAACCTTTCTTGTATCCAACATTCATAATGTAAAAATTTGGCAACTGATAAATTACAACAGCATACGGACCAAGAGTGCCATTTTTCAAAGTCAGGAGAAGCCCCCAAAAGGCTGAGACACCTGGAGCTCACTTTATCAAGCAGATAGCATTGCGTTTCCATGGCAATTTTTAAGACCAGATTGCTGACTGTTGGATTCAAGAACTCAAGAAATGTTTTAAAAAATCTCTTCAAGAATGTCATTCAATGCATTGCTGAGCGTGTCCTCTCTTGATCCTCACTCCCCCTACGTGCTGGTACAGCGATACGTCTTAAGTTAATCTCAACAGGGAGGCACGCACTCTCATGAAACATGACAAGGAAATCCCAGTTCATTTTTATTTTAAGAAATTTTTTCTACTTGCTTCCTCGTGCTCTTCTGAAGATTCGGACACTTTAATGGACGGAGAATCCCAGGTTGGTGAGTGTGTAGCTGGAAAGCCTGGACCACTGCAGGTGCTAGCAAACCTCTGCTACCTCACCTGAACGGCCATTTTTTGCGTGTGAACCTAGACAGTGAATGTCAGCAATTCATTCAATCAGCTATGTCCAATCCCTCACCAATGCTCACCAATTTTCACATCGGTGTCACTGCGTTACAATTAGTGGGAATTTTAATCGATTTCCCTTTCCCGACCCGGGGCGGGGGGAATATCACAATTTCTGTCCCAGTTGAGATCAACTACCTCAGCACAGACCTGGAGCCAAACCGCTGAGTCAGCTGTGGCTCAATTGGTAGCACTCTCGCCTCTGTGTCAGAAGGTTGTGGGCTCAAGTCCCACTCCAGAGATTTGAGCACACAATCCAGGCTAACACTCCAGTGCAATTCTGAGGGGGTGCTGCACTGTCGGAGGTGCCGTCTTTTGGATGAGATATTAAACCGAGGTCCCGTCTGCCCTCTCAGGTGGAGTCCTGCAAGTTTAATTTGGTGTACAAGATTATACAAGGACCAATCAGCGGGAGCCAGCGTCACAACAACATTATTAAACCCGCTTTATAGTCCTCTTGCTTTGGAATTGAATCCATATCTCTCTACTCAGTTAAATTGATCTGTTTCCTTGTGCATGTGTCAACCAGGTTGATGCCAAGTGCCAACAAATCCCGTTAATTACCACTAATCGGTATAAATTACATTTATCTCTCAGTCGCAATCTCCTAGTTTTCTTGATTTGGCATATAAATAAATTCCTTAGGCCCACTCCCATCATGACGCCCTTCGTTTAATAACCTGCTGTAATTCAATTTCTGGTCTGACAGATGCAAAGCTGCCATTTGAGCAGGTTATCAGAGGCTACCGGCACTGATGGAGTTATACCCCAAGCACAAATCAATGGCTGCGGGGGGTTGGTGAAAAGTGGCAATTCATCTGTAGTATTAAAAAAAAACGACACTACATTAACTTCGACTGAAGTTATCTGAATTCACATGTACCCAAACAGAGTCAATTAATTCAGTTTTACAAGGATTCTGCATATTCTCTCCAGCCTATAAGGATCATTAAACTCAGCTTTTATTGCCAATTTAAAAACTCTGGTATTTTCACTCTGTGCCAATCACCCTGGCTGACATCACTGAAGTACGTCTGCTTTGCTGGTCAGACCCCACACGAAGCACCTACAGAGCTCCATGGACGAGTCCTATTCAGCTCAAAACTGGCAGACCATTGGAAATAAAAAAAACAAAGAGATACATACCAGAGACCAACCCACAGCAATATCTACCATTCATCGCACTTACTCCCAAGCAGTGAGTGTTAGAATGGGTCAGAGCTTGCTGGCCGATTTGCGCCGCTCCCCCGTCAGCCTGGTGAAAACCGGAGTTCACCCTCAACCTCACCGTGAGTCAAGAAATTGCTGCATTTGCGCTGTAAATACAAATTAAACTCGCCGGAGAAAGTTAAGGTTGGTATTTAATGGCATAAGGCCCCTATTAATGAAGAGATTTATGCTCCTGCAATGTCACTCAACCTCTCCAGCCCAGAAAGGGAACAACTGAAACTGTGCAGTCTCACTCCTGCAGTTTGTAAATTGTTCTTAGAGATTTGTTTTAAATTTTGAATTTTTTCTTCTTACTTTTCCTGTGTCTCCTTTTTCTCTCGCTCTTAATCCAACCTTCCTTTCCCCCCTCTCTATTTCTGTATCTAATTTGACACCAATTAACCCTATTGCCTTCTCTGTCGTTAACTCTGTTCCTTTCTCTATCCTTAAATTTCATCGTTAAGGAGATACACTGCTGGTTGCATCATTCACCAAGGTCCCAGGTGCCCTGTTGCTCACATTTCCAGCAATTTGCAGCACACAATTAATTGGAACTGAAGGGTAAGCGATAAAATCTAACCCACACCGCTCACCGCAAGATGCCCCACTCCAGCAAACTCTGGGTCAATGTGTTTTATGAGATTTTGCTATAAGAGAGGGAGGCATAAACAATTTGCTTATATCAAAGACTAAACACACCAGGACACGTTAGAATGAGGAGCTAACTCCAGGGAACAGGAAAGAATTAGCTTTTCTTTTATTTTAAAACTAAGCACAAGCACTGTGTGACCAATTATGATCCATCGCAAGGTTCTCAAGTGAGTTTAAAAAAAAATTATTCCAGTTATTCCCACTACCCAATAATCAAAACTTTTGTCCTGTTCCATCACTGGTCAATAAACATAAAGCTCGGTCACACGGGTGACCTTCAGTTCAACCCACAATCACTTGGTCAAAAACATCGTGGTCCACGCCCAAGTGATTATTCACGGGTGTTGCTGCTGGAATGCTGGGAACGAAGCACGAGGTCAGAAAAGATGTTGAAAATAGAATCTTGCAGCACAGGAGGAGGCCGCCCATCGGCTCATCTTGACTGTGCTGGCTCTCTGAAAGAGTTACCAATTAGTCCCACTCCCCTGCTCTTCTTCCACAGCCTTGAAAATGTCTCATTTTAGTATATATCCAGTTCCCTTTGGAAAGTTACTATTGAATCTGCTTTCACCATCCTTTCAGGATGTGCATTCCAGATCATAACAATTCGCTGACTAAAAAAAAAATACCACCTCCCTGGATTTTTTGCCAATTATCTTAAATCTGTGTCCTCTGGTTGAATAAAAAGGGAATTTTTTTCTTTTAAATGAAGAAAAACATCCAGTCCAACGGTCAGATCTCATTGAAAGTTAAGATGCTGTGTGCGACTTCACTCTTCTGTATCAGTCTTGTTGGGGATTCCTTTGCGAAAGCCTTTCTGGAATATTTTTATCGCATTGAAGCATTACCGCTTGCAATTTTCTTCTCCCTTTCCTCCAACCCCCACAATTTCCGTCTTGTCTCTCCTGAAGGCGGTAACATGTGATCGGGTATGGTTGCATGGGCATTGGCAGTCAGCATCACCCAGTCTTCATGTGGCAGCCCAGACAGTAACTCTGGCTGACCTTTTCGCTTACGAAGCCCAGAGGCAAACAGCAGCATTCCTCGTGACACCATGCTTGAGATCAGTTATCTCGGTATGACCGGGAACTGAACTGGGACCTTCCCAGTCTGCATGCTTCGGTACCACCCCCCAGGCAGTGTCTTTAGAAGCTACACCATAGAAGGGAAACAATTCACTAATGACGTTATGGTAATTGCTGTATCATCACAGCAACATCTTTGCGAAAACCCTACGCAACTTACCAGCCTCAAGTATTTCAAGCAACAAAATCTGTATACTTCTGAACTTTGGTAGCTAAATGGTTGGCAGCCTTGCAGCATAAATAGATGATATGCCAATAAGCAAGCATTTCACTGGGAAATACCACCCACACAACACCCTCATAACTCTGCCACCTGCAAGTTATATGAGATCATCCTCACTAGTGAAACCTAAAAAGAATTACATAGATTTAACAGCACAGAAACAGGCCATTCGGCCCAACTGGTCCATGCCAATGTTTGTGCTTCACACAAGCCTCCTCCCACCCTACCTCATCAAATTCTATCAGTATAACCTTCTATTCCTTTCTCCCTTATCTACTTATTTAGCTTCTCCTTAAATGCATCTATACTATTCGCCTCAACTACTCCTTGTGGTAGCAAGTTCCACATTCTAACCACTCTGGGTAAAGAAGTTCCTCCTGAATTCGCTATTGGATTTATTAGTGACTATCTTATATTTATGGCCCCTACTTTTGGAGTTCCCCACAAGTTGAAACATTTTCTCCACATCTACCCTGTCAAACCCTTTCATAATCTTAAAGACCTCTATCAGGTCACCTCTCAGCCTTCTCTTTTCTAGAGAAAAGGGCCCCAGCCTGTCTAGCCTTTCCTGACAAGAATATCCTCTCAGTTTTGGTATCATCCTTGTGAATCTTTTTTGCACCTTCTCCAGTGCCTCTATATCTTTTTTTATAAATGGAGACCAGAATTGTGCACAGTACTCCAAGTGTGGTCTAACCAAGATTCTATACAAGTTTAACATAACTTTGCTGCTTCTCAATTCTATCCCTCTAGAGCTGAACCTCAGTGCTTGGTTTGCTTTTTAAAAATTGGCATATTAACCTGTGAAGCTACTTTTAGTGATTTGTATATCTGTACCCCAAGGTCCCTTTGCTCCTCTATCCCATTCAGACCCTTATTATTCAAGCAATATGTGACCTCTTTATTCTTCCTAGCTGGGGCACATGTTCCATAATTCCGCCCATCTTTCGCAGAAACCACTAGCCTTGCCAGTAACCCTTGGTGCACACCACATCCATACAAGAATTAGCAACTGTGTTGCTTTTACGGCAAGATTAACAAGCAATATTCTGCAGCAGTTTATGGGTGGGGGGGATGGGGCAGAAATTATTTGTACTGTATAAAATTCCCACCACTATAAAGTCGGATTTATCAATAATACCTGTTTTTTTTGGTGTCAATTGGCAAAATTTATGGCTCCCTTCGGTGAAAAGTAAAGCAAATTGGTGCTATTTTAATTAATTTCCCAGGAGACCAACGCCTACCGTTTTTCAGTGCTAAATCCTGCTTCCCTCTCCCAGGAACGGATCCGTAGACCCACATGAATCGAAATGGCACCAACAGAAAAGCAGCTCAAGGTTGCGTGTCATAAAGACTTACTGCTCTTCGCGATGATAGGTAATTCCAGTGAATCCATTAGACGCTGCTTATTACCTCATTTAGTGACTACATTAGCAAGATCTGAGCTAGAAATGAAAGTATCCCATTTTTCACTTTATTCCAAGGAATCTGATTCAATGGTCCATTGCATTCTTTCACCTCTACTTCATTATATTTACGGCTTAAATTTTACAACTTTTTTTTTTGCTTGATAGAGAAATCAAGGACACATTTTTCAAAGCTGCAGAGGAAATTCAGCACTGGGAAGGTTTCAGTTATTTAACCTCCAGAGCAGCACAGGGATTTTGCAGTGCAGAGATGACAGAAGCAGGAAGATTTCCAAACGATAGAAATCAGAAGGGAAAATAAAGTAAAAAAAAGACAGTATTCCAAGTTTCTAATATTCCTAGGGAAATAGTTCATGGCTTCAAGGCCAGAGATGAATCCACCAGCATCAATAAGCTTAACTTCTTGTTGCTATTTTGGTGCACTGCTGTCTGGGCTGTATAGGCCCTAAGCTCTGGAATTCTTTCCCTAAACCTCTCACTCCTCATTTAAGATGCTCTTTAAAATCTACCTCTTCGACCAAGGTTTTGGTCACGTGTCCTAATATCTCTTTGTGGCTCGGTGTCAAATTTTGTCTGATTTACACTCCTGTAAAGTGCTTTAGGACATTTTTCTACGTTAAACTCGCTATATAAATGCGAGTTGTAGTTGCTGCTGTATTTAAAGAAAGAATAGTTTCTGCTATCTAAGAAACAACCCAAATACCAAAGCCAGCCAAAGCCTCCTTAGGCAATAATCTGTTCACCTCAACATTTGTTCATATTTTTATTATTCTAAAAATATTTCTATTGTACAGTTTCCTGTTGGTTTAAGTTGTGATGTGCAGACTTGTCTGAAATGTGAAGTTTCATTCTGTTACTGGTAAATTGTTGTAATGAAGCAGATTATTGCAAGAAGTGACGTATGTGCCAGCTTGGATCTAAATGGGGTCAAATGTTAAATATGGGCAAACAAAGTATTTGATAAACAACTACTACTTGCGTTTATATAGTGCCTTCAACGTAAAAAGAAATGTCCCAAGGTGTTTCACAGATAGGTGTATGGAACTAGGTTGCTGAGCCAGGAAAATTAGAGTGTAAGAGGAGTGACCAAAAGCTTGGCCAAAGGAATGGGTTTTGTGCAGTACTTTTTTTTAAACAAGGAGAGATGGAATTTATGTGTGAGAACAAGGATTTTATATTTAACATATTGGGGGCGATGAGGTCATCAGTCAATGATTACATGAGTGTTGTGCAATCAGGGATTGGTGCAAGGCAGGATAGACGTAGCAGAGTTTAGAGCTTATTGAGAGTGAAGAATGAGAGGCCAACTCCTCCTCCTGCAGCTCTTGGCTCTTCCTAGCTGGTGGTAAAGGCTGGTCCCCCATAATGGCGAAGCCGTGGAGCATGCAACAGATGACCACAAATCTGGTTACCCGCTAAGGAATGTACTGCAAAGCTCCTCCAGAACAGCCCAGGAATAGGAAGCGTTATTTGAGCACGTCGATTGTTTGCTCGATGATGCATCTTGTGGCAGCATGACTGTCATTGTAGGCCTGTTCTCCAGCTGTGCACAGGTTCCTAACAGGAGTCATGAGCCACGTCTGGAGAGGATAGCCGTTGTTGCCCAATAGACAGCCTGTAATTTGCGGGCCTGGTTGGAATAAAGGCGGCAGAGAGAACCGGCACAGGATGAGAGAGTCATGAATGCTGCCAGGATAGCGGGCTTAGATCTGTGGTCCCAACCAGCTGTACGTTGAGGGAGTGAAATCCCTTTCGATTGATAAAGATACCAGGCTGGTGATAGGGAGCATGCATGGCAATCTGTGTGCACTCAATGGCACTTTGCACCCTGGGGAGGCCTGCCTTATGGAAAATGACTCCCCCAGATGGTTGGGTTAATGCAACTGAGCATCATCTCAGCAAAGCATGGGGGCAGCAGGAGCACCAGCTATTATAGCTAGTTTAAAAAATAATAATTTAACCAGATTGTTAGTGGCAGAATCACAACATTAGCAATTCCACCAGCAGCTCTGCCAAATTAAAACATTACTCCTTTAAATGGTGTTCAGATACTTCCAAGCAATCCCGAGCAATAAGTATTGTCTTTCCAATTTGTAATTCCCTGTTTGCTGGGAGACAGAAGGCTCATTACGTTAAGAGGGAGAAAAAAAAATGAAATTTGTCTACTAAATAAGAACACTGAACAAGTTAAAGCATCTTTTCCAAAGGCTTTTATTCCATTAAGGCAAACTATTACTAAATTAAAACGCTGCCCAATGGGAGAATGGAAATGTGCAGAGCCAAGCAAGAGCACACTCACTTAAAATTCCTCATCATTCTCTGATAAATTACACGAATCAATACGATAGCGGCAAATCGGTACTCGCCCTAATTAAAGTATCTGGCTTGTAGAACAGATCAGTCACTGCCCTTTGCATTACTGTCTAAACCAATAAAACCGTAAAAGATTGTTTAATGGTGTAAGCTTCACAGACGGAGCTTGTGACGTAACTATAAAAGGTTGCAGTTTGCTCCCCCGACGCCACCGCCATCTGACGAACTGACCATCGGACATAAAAATACGTGCTTGATATAAAAAAAGAACTTTTATATTCACTCCTTAATGCAGAAAATGCAATAAATGAAAAGTCACAGGTGCATACAGACCAACATGGTCCGGACTATAAAATACTATCAAAACAAAACAAAAATCTCTGCGATTAGATTTTTGGCTCAAGTTTCCATTTAAAAAAAAATTGGAATCCAGGAGTTATCAACTAGAAAGGAGAATGGTTATTACATCTGGAGAAATTAGATAACGCAACAAAATATTAAAATGATAATAATGTACTACAGCACCCCAATTGAAACATCAACACCATGAAGACGTGAATCATTTGAAAAAGGTTTTTTAAGCTGCAATTTAATTTATTGTACCTCGCCAAACACCTGTTCATTCTACTGAGCCAGGAGTGAGCAGTGGCTTGAAAATAATTATCCCCAGTATAAGATTATGACATTTAAACTATGAAGTAAATGCTGTTTTAAAAAAAAACCACGTATTTACATGCAGCACTTTAGTTTACCCCCTACCTAAGCCCCTGTCCCAAGGTGCCATCTCCACCAATCAATTTTTGTTGTTGCCAGGTGGACCAGGCCAATTCGCACTACATGGATTCTGGTTTCTAGGAAGGTCTTTCACTGCGTTGACGTCACCTCCTGCTCCCAGGACAGTGCCATCTCTCACTATCTAATGAGTGAGCATCTCGATACAACTTTTTAAAATATGTCACATCAATCCTCAATTGTCCAGAGGGGTGAAATGTGGGGAGCCTGTGTGGGGTGGGGTATGTACAGTAAACGGTCTTGAGTTGACCCTCACGCGTTTTACTGCGGATGATCTTGAGACAATAGGGCGAATACACGATTAAAAACAACTTGCATTTATACAAGGGGAGGTGCAACGAGACCTGGGTGTCCTTGCACATCAGTCGCTGAAAGCAAGCATTCAGGTGCAGCAGGCAGTTAGGAAGGCGAATGGTATGTTGGCCTTCATTGCAAGAGGATTTGAGTACAGGAGCACGGATGTCTTACTGCAGTTATACAGGGCCTTGGTGAGACCACATCTGGAGCATCGTGCGCAGTTTTGGTCTCCTTATCTGAGGAAGGACGTCCTTGCCATGGAGGGAGTGCAACGAAGGTTTACCAGACTGATTCCTGGGATGGCAGGACTGACATATGAGGAGAGATTGGGTCGACAAGGCCTATATTCACTAGAGTTTAAAAGAATGAAAGGTGATCTCATCGAAACATATAAAATTCTAACAGGACTAGACAGACTAGATGCAGGGAGGATGTCCCCGATGGCTGGGGAGTCCGGAACCAGGGGTCACAGTCTCAGGATACGGGTATGATTTAGAACCGAGATGAGGAGAAATTTCTTCACTCAGAGGGTGGTGAACCTATGGAATTCTCTACCACAGAAGACAGTGGAGGCCAAGTCATTAGACCTCATTACAGCCTTGGTCCAAACATGGACAAAAGAGCTGAATTCCAGAGGTGAGGTGAGAGTGACTGCCCTTGACATCAAGGCAGCATTTGACCGAGTGTGGCACCAAGGAGATAGATATATTTCTTAATGCTAAAGGGATCAAGGAATATGGGGAAAAAGCGGGAACAGGGTACTGAGTTAGACGATCAGCCATGATCATTTTGAATGGCGGAGCAGGCCCGAAGGGCCGAATGGCCTACTCTTGCTCCTATTTTCTATGTTTCTATAACGCCTTTAAAAGTAAGAGCGATCAGGAAGAGCATTTGCTGTGTACATTCAAGTCAAGAGCCTACCTCTTGGTGTTTCTCCATCCTCCTGGCCACCATCACCTGGATCATTCCACGGATGTTTCCCTCCATTGACATGGATCGTCGTAATGTTTCCAAGGCCTCATGGTTAGATTTCTCCAGCAGTTGCTCGCCATTCACTGCAATCAGCTGATCGTTCGTCCGTAGGCGCCCATCCTGAAAAAGGAATTATACCAAATCCATGTGGCAATAATTTTGTCCCTGAATTTCCAGCTCAATTCAACAACAACTTGAATTTATATAGCGCCTTTAATGTTATAAAAATGTCCCAAACCCTTTACAGGAGCGTGATCAAACAAAATATGACACCGGGCTACATAACGAGATATTAGGACAGGTGACCAAAAGCTTGGACGAAGAGGTAGGTTTTACGGAGCATCTTGAAGGGGGAGAGACAGCTGAAGAGACGGAAAAGTTTAGGGAGGGAATTCCAGATCTTAGGGCCCAGACAGCTGAAGGCATGGCCATCACTGGTGGAGCAAAGGAAATCAGGGTTGCACAAGGGGCCAGAATTGGAGGAATGCAGAGTTCTCGAAGGGTTGGAAGAGGTTACAGAGATAGGGAGCAGCGAGTCCATTAAGGGATTTGAAAACAAGGATGAGAATCTGAAATTCGGGGTGTTGCTGGACCATTCCCATTCCTTCCACAGACCATGTATGATATATCCAAAAATGGCCTCCATCCTACCCTGTAAATGTCATGAAGAAAACTGCTTCAGTAAATATTTCCTGATCCCCAAAAGATCATCAAGACAAATTCCAGGATATCCATTGATGCTCAGTTTGGGTTCCACCAGGACCGTTCGGCTCCAGACCTCATTACAGCCTTGGTCCAAACATGGACAAAAGAGCTGAATTCCAGAGGTGAGGTGAGAGTGACTGCCCTTGACATCAAGGCAGCATTTGACCGAGTGTGGCACCAAGGAGCCCTAGTAAAATTGAAGTCAATGGGAATCAGGGGGAAAACTCTCCAGTGGCTGGAGTCATACCTAGCACAAAAGAAGATGGTAGTGGTTGTTGGAGGCCAATCATCTCAGCCCCAGGACATTGCTGCAGGAGTTCCTCAGGGTAGTGTCCTAGGCCAAACCATCTTCAGCTGCTTCATCAATGACCTTCCCCTCCAGCATAAGGTCAGAAATGGGGATGTTCGCTGATGATTGCACAGTGTTCAGTTCCATTTGGAACCCCTCAGATGATGAAGCAGTCCGTGCCCGCATGCAGCAAGATCTGGACAACATCCAGGCTTGGGCTGATAAGTGGCAAGTAACATTCGTGCCAGACAAGTGCCAGGCAATGACCATCTCCAACAAGAGAGAGTCCAACCACCTCCCCTTGATATTCAACAGCATTACCATTGTTGAATACCTCACCATCAACATCCTGGGGGTCACCGCTGACCAGAAACTTAACTGGACCAGCCACATAAATACTGTGGCTACAAGAGCAGGTCAGAGGCTGGGTATTCTGCGGCGAGTGACTCACCTCCTGACTCCCCAAAGCCTTTCCGCCATCTACAAGGCACAAGTCAGGAGTGTGATGGAATACTCTCCATTTGCCTGGATGAGTGCAGCTCCAACAACACTCAAGAAGCCCAACACCATCCAGGACAAAGCAGCCCGCTTGATTGGTACCCCATCCACCACCCTAAACATTCACTCCCTTCACCACTGGCGCACTGTGGCTGCAGTGTGTACCATCCACAGGATGCACTGCAGCAACTCGCCAAGGCTTCTTCGACAGCACCTCCCAAACACGTGATCTCTACCACCTAGAAGGACAAGAGCAGCAGACACATGGGAACACCACCACCTGCACGTTCCCCTCCAAGTCACACACCATCCCGACTTGGAAATATATCACCGTTCCTTCATTGTCGCTGGGTCAAAATCCTGGAATTCCCTACCTAACAGCACTGTGGGAGAACCTTCACCACACGGACTGCAGCGGTTCAAGAAGGCAGCTCACCACCACCTTCTCAAGGGCAATTAGGGATGGGCAATAAAAGCTAGCCTTGCCAGCGATGCCCACATCCCATGAACGAATAAAAAAAAATTAATCTCCAGCCAACTGCATTACCTTGAAAGCTGCCCCTCCATGAAGAATGGCTTTGATGAATATGCCGAGGTCAGCCCCAGTCTCTTTGGATTTGTTCCCTTTAAGGCTGATGCCCAATCCAGCAGAGCCAGAGTCGTTGAGTGGGATCTCGAAGGTCAGGTGTTCCTTTTTATCGTCTGCTGGGAGATTACAGATCTGTTCCCCCTTCTGAAACAAAATAAATCCATCAGGTAACTACAGAACTAATATCAACCCTACAGTTTACTGTCACGACTTTGAGAGATTTCAAGGATAGGCACCCAGCCTGCTGGTTTTAAAATTTTAAGCTTGTGCTGAGAACATAGATTTGGTTGCACTTTCATTCCAAGGTTGTGGGCTCATGTCCCACTCCAGAGACTTGAGCACATAATCTAGGCCGACGCTCTAGTGCAATACTGAGGGAGTGCTGCACTGTTGGAGGTGTCGTCTTTTGGATGAGACGGTAAACAGAGGCCCCGTCTGCCTTCTCAGGTGGATGTGAACGATGGCACGACACTATTCGAAGAAGAGCAGTGTCCTGGCCAATATTTATCCCTCAACCAACATCACTAAAAAATGAGACTATCTGGACATTATCACATTGCTGTTTGTGGGACCTTGCTGTGTGCAAATTGCCTGCCACATTTCCTACATTACAACATTGACTACACTTCAAACGTACTTCATTGGCTGTAAAGCACTTTGGGACATCCTGAGGTTGCGAAAGATGCTAAATAAACACAAGTCTTTCTTTCTTTCTTAAGCCCGATTCAAAAAACAGTTTTGTTTTATTATTAAGTTTGCAATTTCTAAAATTTCTAAATTGTGGTAACAGATTTTTATAACCACAAGAGAGAATAAAAGATACCCAAGAATGAAACCATCATAATACCTAGGCAAGATTACAAGGAGAATAACAAACAGATCTGTCCTCACATATGAACTTTCAAGTAACTATGAGCAGCACGACCCCGGCTGCTTTCCCCCCCTTCTACCCCAGGGACACTAATGCCAATTGTATAAGCCCTAGTGACATTCTGGTTGAGATCTCTTAGCTCATCACAGATAGGTACCAACTAGTTTGTGTAGCTTAGTAAAACAACTGCTAGGATAGCAACAGAACTCTTCAGTTCTCCATTTTCAACAGATACATCTGCTGGCCAAGTCAACAATACCAAAGAAAGCTTAAACGTTTGCACCAATGTCAAATATGCTCTTGGATAGATCGTATTAGGTGGGAGGGGGCTCATGTGGAGCAGAAACACTGGCATGGACCAGATGAGCCAAATGGCCCGCTTCTGTTCTGTAATTTCTATGTAATTCTATGTAATAAGACTTTCTACATTGCAGTACTGCTTCTAAACGAAAAAGAGAAATATAAAAATGGCTTCTGCTCATTTTAAAAAAAGGTAACTCACTTCTGAGAGTTGATTACATCACAACATTAGTACGGTAACGAAGACTGTGGCTTTATAGTATTTCTCCGTCAATTGAGAGTATACGTTTTACTACGTTAAAAGGCGCTATATAAATGCAAGGGCTTTACCAAGCAGGGGAGTTTAGTGGGTATTATTGACAGTTTCTCTGGTTTAATACGATAGCCACCAGTCATCAGGGAGAAAAATAGAGAATTCGAAAGCTTTTCTGGCTGGCGAAGAGCCAAGCTTAATTTACAGATACTAATTGCAAAGATAAACTGTTAAACACAGATCTATGTGAAACAGAGTTTATGCATTTAGAAGGAGAAGTCATTCAAGATTTAAGACAGATGCAAGACTGCATACCAGCATTAAAATGCTGTGCATCTACTGCCAGAAAACACAACCCACATATAACTACAAAGTTAAGTGCGAATCAAGCTGAAGTGTTTTCTTGCACAAATACCAAACATGAATCCCGCATGAGCCGGCAGCAATCTCAGGATAAACTGGTCGGATTTATTACAGGTGGTCACCAGGATAATTGGATTGAATAAAAAAAATAGCCCCGCGCGTTGGCATCCTGTAGCACTTCAATACTAATAAACCCAATATAGAAAACATCTTCTGGCTTCAAGCCCCCACTCCAGGATTTGAGCACTATCTAGGCTGACTCTTAGTGCAGCACTCCCTCAATACTGCATGGTCGGAGGTGCTAATAGAACAGGGAGGCTAGGTGATGCACATTGTGCCTTCACCTCTGTGATCTGGGTTTTAATCGAGACCCAAGCATATTTCAAATGGAACCCATACAGCCAGAGGAGACAGCGGAGACTTTGATCCCATTAGTGTCGCTGTATTAAAACCCAAGTCACAGAGACGAAAGTGTAACTTGCAAACTGACTGCGGCACCTCGTCTCTCTGTCCACATTAGATTCTGATTAAGGTGAATCTGGGCCAGCAATGAGCAGTGGAGAGACATTTCACCTGATGGTGCGAGAAAAATCAGAAGTCGGTCACAAAACAAAGCCACACTCTCACAAGCCGTAATAGTCAGCTGAAGATGGCATTTTTAAAATTCGTTCATGGGATGTGGGCGTCACTGGCAAGGCCAGCATTTATTGCCTATCCCTAACTGCCCATGAGAAGGTGGTGGTGAGCCGCCTTCTTGAACCATTGCAGTCCATGTGGTGAAGGTTCTCCCACAGTGCTGTTGGGTAGGGAGTTCCAGGAATTTGACCCAGCGACGAAGAAGGAACAGTGATATATTTCCAAGTTGGGGTGGTGTGTGACTTGGAGGGAAATGTGCAGGTGGTGGTGTTCCCATGTGTCTGCTGCTCTTGTCCTTCTAGGTGGTGGAGGTCATGGGTTTGGGAGGTGCTGTCGAAGTAACCTTGGTGAGTTGCTGCAGTGCATACTGTGGATGGTACACACTGCAGCAATGTGTGCCAATGGTGAAGGGAGTGAATGTTTAGGGTGGTGGATGGGGTGCCAATCAAGCGGACTGCTTTGTCCTGGATGGTGTTGGGCTTCTTGAGTGTTGTTGGAGCTGCACTCATCCAGGCAAGTGGCGGAAAGGCTCTGGGGAGTCAGGAGGTGAGTCACTCGCCACAGAATACCCAGCCTCTGACCTGCTCTTGTAGCCACACTATGTGTGCGGCTGATCCAGTTAAGTTTTGGTCAATGGTGACCCCCCAGGATGTTGATGGTGGGGGATTCGACGAAGGTAATGCTGTTGAATGTCAAGGGGAGGTGGTTAGACTCTCTCTTGTTGGAGATGGTCATTGCCTGGCACTTATCTGGCGCAAATGTTACTTGCCACTTATTAGCCCAAGCCTGGATGTTGTCCAGGTCTTGCTGCATGCGGGCACGGACTGCTTCATTATCTGAGGGGTTGCGAATGGAACTGAACACTGTGCAATCATCAGCGAACATCCCCATTTCTGACCTTATGATGGAGGGAAGGTCATTGATGAAGCAGCTGAAGATGGTTGGGCCTAGGACACTGTCCTGAGGAACTCCTGCAGCAATGTCCTGGGGCTGAGATGATTGGCCTCCAACAACCACTGCCATCTTCCTTTGTGCTAGGTATGACTCCAGCCACTGGAGAATTTTCCCCGATTCCCATTGACTTCAATTTTACTAGGGCTCCTTGGTGCCACACTCGGTCAAATGCTGCCTTGATGTCAAGGGCAGTCACTCTCACCTCACCTCTGGAATTTAGCTCTTTTGTCCATGTTTGGACCAAGGCTGTAATGAGGTCTGGAGCCGAGTGGTCCTGGCGGAACCCAAACTGAGCATCGGTGAGCAGGTTATTGGTGAGTAAGTGCTGCTTGATAGCACTATCGACGACACCTTCCATCACTTTGCTGATGATTGAGTAGACTGATGGGGCGGTCATTGGCCGAATTGGATTTGTCCAGCTTTGTGTGGCCAGGACATACCTGGCAATTTTCCACATTGTCGGGTAGATGTCAGTGTTGTAGCTGTGCTGGAACAGTTTGGCTAGAAATGCGGCTAGTTCTGGAGCACAAGACTTCAGCACTACAGCCGGGATGTTGTAGGATGGATACAGGATTGGGAGTGCAAGTCACCAATCTCAGTTGAATCTTCAGGCTGTAGTACAATACGCAGCCCTGGTAGAATTGCACTTCCTGGTGGATGAATCTCCGAGAACTGTGCGCTCCTCCAATTCTGGCCTCTTGCACATCCACCACTTCCTTCACCCCACCATCGGCGGCTGTGCCTTCAGCTGTCTAGGTCCTAAGCTCTAGAATTCCCTCCCTAAACCTCTCTGTCTCTCTCTCCTCCTTTAAGTCACTCCTAAAACCTACCTCTTTGACCAAGCTTTGGATCATCTGTCCTAATAACTCCCTATGTGGCTCGGTGTCAAATTTTGTTCGATAATGCTTCTGTTAAGTGCCCTGGGATGCTTTACTATGTTAAAAGGTGCTGTATAATTGCAAGTTGTTGATGTTGTTGAATACTGTGCAAGCATGGTTAGAAAACACAAAAGAAGTCCATGGTTCAAGTCATACCCCACCTTCAGGGCGAGTACTAAGTAAGAATTGAACTGCTTGAGCTCCAGGGCTAAATATCACTTACTCACCCCTCACCACCCAGCCTACTAAATAGGTGAATTGGCACATGAAAGCAAGATTAGGAGAAGATTATATTTTCTTTAAGTCAGTACACTTGGGAGCATCCAGGATAATTAATGGATACCAGGGATCTGAGGAAAAGCTGAGGAAGTTGGGTCCGTTCTAGTCTGAAAAATACTTCAAGCTGACCTAATGGAAATTTTCAGATTATGAAGGGAAGTGATAAAGTTGATTCAGCGTAGTTGTTTCCTATAGCACTGAGGGACACAAATTATGAACTATGAAGTTAGGAGTAGGTAAGGAAGTCAAATGATACTTTTTTTTCTTTGCCCAAAAGATCATGAGTTGTGGTATAAGCTACTGGGGAAGGGCAATGAAGCAAACAATGTAAATTGGCTCAAAAGGCAAAAGCATGAGTTTCTGGAGAGAGAAGGATTGAGGGATATAGTTGGGGTTGTACATTTTTCACGGGTTAGATTTGTTGCGTGGAGTCTAAAGTCAACAAGACCACATGAAATTGGTCAAATTTTAGTGCATCACAGCAGGCAGCTCTCGCTTAGTTAAGCTAGGTCAGCATTCTTGTCTAGTTTAGTAACACAACATATGGAGCATTCAATCACTGCTATCGAGAGAACTCCTTAATACTTAATTTTCAACAGATATATCTGCTGGCCAAGTCAACAATACTAAAGAAAGCTTAAGTGTTTGGACCAATGTTAAGCACTCTTAGATAGATCGCAGTAAGACTTTCCAGATTGCAGCACTGTTCCCAAACAAAAGAGGGAAATAGAAAACATGGCTTCCATTCATTTAAAAAAAGGATAATTCAGGCCTCAGAGTTAAATGCAACAACACGACATTAGTACAATAAAGACAAATGCAGCCTTAAGGTACTTTCCCAGTGAATCTTGAAACTTGCAAAGCCATTTACAAAACCTCAAGTGCTGGCCTCCACTCCTCACTTCACCTGATGGCACAGACAAGTCAACAACTGGCCAGGCAAAGGGGAATCCCAACTGCAATCCTTCGTCTCCTCACAGAACGTCAATGTACTGCCCTATTGAGCCAATGGCCGAATTAATCATAGCAGGAAAAATTCAGCCAGATGGTGCTACCTCAATTGATGTACAATTGGGAATTCTGCTCACTCTGGTGTCTATGAAATTTTATTATTTATTGTGAAGTTTAATAAAAGAAAATTGCTGTATCCTGTTTGGCAGATCATCTAGCTGTAAAAATAAAGAAATAAGATTTTCATCCAACATCCCCTTCTAGCTCTCCAGTGGTCTCACAAATTGGAAATTCTTACAAATAGAACCAATGCTGAATCAGTGACAATGAACATTGTGGATTTTGGAGGACAGTGTAACAAAAAGGACAATTTTAACAGGATGCTGAAAAGTTTTTGTTTGAAGCAAGAACGGTTAGCCATTTTGCCCAAAATACTTGAGAAAAAAAATAATCTGTCTTTCCCCAGACAACTGACCTATCACTAAACTCCTGACTATCACAAGGTCACTTTCAATTAAGCAAAAAACAGCTTTCTTCAGATAAGACTTTATTTACAAGAGGATACACAAAGCCCACATTAAAACTCTTGCTTTTACTAAACACATGTGTCATTAGCAACCATGGTACTGTAAATCTTCCTAGCAGGTAAGGCTTCTATGTCTCATAAAATAAAACCTGCATGCTATCATTTGTGCTTTTGAAGATTACAACTAATGTCAATGTGCTGTAATACACCAGGAAATGGTCAAACATTTTTATTTCAGCTGTTGAGTGTCAGATTCTTGCCTCACCAGACTTGTAACTCAAAATTTTAAACACAGTGTACGTTGAGTAAAGTATATTTATTCACAATGCATCAGCTATTTATATAAACAGAAATAAAATCTCAAGTAGTTTGTTTAAAACTCATCTTTAATGGTTCCCCAGTGTTCAGTAATAGCGGGAAAGATTATTTAAAAAGTTAGGCTCCCTCATGCATTACGTATCATTTATCAACTAACAGGTCATCTCAGGGGAGGGGGGTGTCTCCTCCCAAGTTTCAGCCAGCCATAGAATGTGGAGAGGGGGGGTGGGTGGGGGAAATTTTGCATGGTTATGTCAGGTGTTAGATGTCAGCTGTGGCTCAGTGGTAGCACTCTCGCTGCCGAATCAGCAGATTCAAGCCCCACTCCAGAGACTTGAGCACATAATCTCAGCTGACACTCCAGCGCGGTACTGAGGGAGTACTGCACTGTTGGAGGTGCCGTCTTTCAGCCAAGACGTTAAACCGAGACCCCGTCTGCCCTCTCAGGTGGTCATAAAAGATCCCATGGCACTACTGCGCAGAAGAGTTCTCCCCAGTATTTATCCCACAACCAACATCATTGAAACAGATTATTTCGTCATTATCACATTGCTATTTGTGGGACCTTTCTGTGCATAAATTGGCTGTCGCATTTCCTACATTACCACAATGACGACACGTCAAAAGTACTTCATTGGCTGTAAAGCGCTCTGGGGACTCGAGGTTGTGAAAGGCGCTGTGCAAATGCAAATTCTTTCTTTCTTGTTTTTTCTCCTTGGCTAGAAAATGCACCTTCACTGTACTGACCTGCAAGAAAATGTTAACTCAACCGGTGTGTAATCGGGGGGGAGATAGAACCCACATCTCAATGAAACCACGTCACTGCACTGCAATGCCTCAATACCATTTAAGGCACTTAATGTGTTTTCAAAATGAATGCATCTTAAATGTGACCGCTCTTATTTTGCAGCACTGCTTGCTTTTTCCTTTAAGCGACAGGGTAACGAAAAGCATCAGACCACACGATGTAATTTTGATATCCACATAAAGTCGCGCCTTTTTTAAGACTCAGACGAGACAGAATTTGTTAAAACTGTTTAGACTTCGCACGTCAATTTAAATGGATTTGTTTACTTTGGATTTGTTCTCCAAAAAGGCGCTGCGCTGTTACTTGCGAGATTTACAAGGATCTGAGACAGCTGATGCTGACGAACAGATTGTTTTTGTCATTCACAGTTGTCTGAACCAGTTGAAAGGTATCCGGCGTTAAAAGAATTTTTTGGGGAAAAAAAAACCTGTCAATCTCCTTGGGGAGCAGGGGCAGGAAGCTGCGTTTGTATAACACGTCGGGACCTTTTGGTACCTGCACATTGCCCTCGACTGCATCCCTGTCAAAATATCTCAACTGAGCTGCCTGGCCTTGTCTGACTGTTGCAGACCGATAAGAAACCGGGGGTCCCCGGAGTCCCATTTCCAGCCAGGAATTGGAGGCGGTATCCTGGAGACTTGATATTCAGTAAAGGAAATCAGTCAATTATACTCCGCTTCCATTACTTTTGGCACTCCGCACAGGGGTTACGCTCCACTAGGTGACTGTTGGAGTCATGCCATGGCCTCTGTTGTCTTCCAGCCATAGGGGTGGAGTTACAGTGCAAGGGTCAACCTCTCACCCTTGCTAGCACAGCAGGGCCAACCCATTGGCAACTTGTCAATGGCTATTTTCGGCTCTTCAATGTCTCAACTTCAAACAGCTCGGCTATGACTTTATGTCTTCGCACACTGTGAAATTCTTTCAGGATCAGAGAGACCCATTGCCTCATTATCACAAGGGGATAACAGTTTCCCTCAGAGCCGTTAAGAACAGGCACATTTGGCCTGCAAATCATTTATCTGGGGGGGTATGTCTTCCAGACTGTAGAACAAGCCAAAAAAATAAACTTGCTTCACACCTCTTCAGCACAGAATTTGATCACAGCTTTCTAGTTACACAGAAAATCAGTGGGTCACTTGGGAGAAGAATACAAAGCAGTAATCTGATCAGGAGCTTCAGAGGACATCCTAAACTGCAACAGTCAATCTCAAGCAGTTTAAAAGCTAACATGAGATTACAAGCTTGAGAAATCAATCCGGGATAGTTTTAGTTTTGGGTAAGTATTTTTTTTGGCATCCAAAGAGAAAATGAGAGAAATGCCGACAGCCACTGTATATCATTCATGTATAATGGTAAATTTGTCCTCTGTAAACTTGAGCTCATCCAAAATTCTGCTGCTCATATCTTAACTCGCACCAAGTCCCAATCACCCGTGCTCGCTGACCTATATTGGCTCCTGGTCCGGCAACATCTCGATTTTAAAATTCTCATCCTCGTGTTCAAATCCCTCCACAGCCTCGCCCCTCCCCATCTCTGTGATCCCTTCCAGCTCTACAACTCTCCAAGATCTCTATGTTCCCCCAATTCTGGCCTCTTGCGCATCCCCAATTTCCTTTGCTTCATCATTGGTGGCCGTGCCTTCAGCTGCCAAGTCCCTAGGCTCTGGAATTCCCTCCCTAAACCTCTCTGCCTCGCTCTCCACCTTTAAGATGCTCCTTAAAACCAAACCCTTATTCTTATAACCCTCAAACCCTCTAAACTAGATATTCATCCAGCTCCATATTACAAGTGTAAAGCAACCCAGTATTGACTGCTTTAAGTGGGAGCCTATCCCACTTACCTATTACTCCATGGTGAAAATTAACATGCTTCTAAATCCAGGTTCAAAGCCTGGAAATGAGAATTGAAAAGTGAGGAGGCTATCTACACTGAAGACTTCTGCTATGACAACAATTGTAAGCACATTGAATCCAGTACCCTGAAAACTGAATTTGCTTATCTGTCCTTGACATCACACCCTGTCTGGCTCGCATTCCTATGGGAAAATTTAGCAACACATTTTCTCAATATATTTCCAGTTATGCAAATAACGGTGAATTAAATTAGTTAAATCTCACCTGGAAAATGATTTCATTACTTAGTCCAAAGTGGCAAACGGGAGTCAAATCAACAAAATACTAATCGGGTTAACATGCTCCCACTTGCGTCGTGAATTTACAAGAGAATTCCCTTTTAGCAAAATATTGCAAATGCTGGAAATCTGAAACTAAAATAGAAAATGATGGAAACACAGAGCAGGTCAGTCAGCAACTGGGGAAAGAACAGACACATTTACATTTTAGATGCCGACCCTTCTTCAGAACGGGAAAAATAAGAGGTGGTCAGAGGTAGAGAGATACCTAGATACATGTACCGAGATACATGCAGAGATTGATGGAGAGATAGTGATATATATCAGATTCATGAGTGGAATGATATAAAAAAATCACCTCAGTCAAGTAACAGACAAAGCTTTAGGATGTTAAAGAAACAAAGGTGCATAAATAGCTGTGGAAGCAAGAAGCTTGGGGGAAATGGGAGAGATGGAAAACATGGAAGACCTGAGGGTCAGTAGTGAAATTGAAAATGATATCACTAAAGTCTGAAGTTACTGAAGTCAATGCTCAGACCAAAAGGTTACAGGGGGCCTAGGAGGAAGATGAGCTATTGTTCCCGAAGCTTGCATTGAGCGTCAACGATACAGTGACAAGACATCCAATGACAAGAGTGCTCAGAGTGGGAATGGGAGGGGGACTTAAAAGTGGCACAGCTCAGGTAGCTCGGGGTTGCACTTATGGAGAAGTGCAGACAGAGTTTTCAGCAAAGCAGTCAACTAATTTGTATTTTCCCCCACTGTAGAGGAGAGTGCACAGTGAACAACATTTAGCAGCTTTGTTTATTCTGAATCCTATGAAGTCAAGAGTCCCAGCACTGACACTCCTGACTGCATGCGCCAATTGCTGACTGTTAATCAACATGCTGCCATCAGCCAGAATCCCCACAGGCCACAAGTCCAGCAGTTTCAATAGGTTTTTTTTTTAGGAACCTAGGGTTTAGCTCCTTCAGGTGCAGTTCAAAGAAGTTTTTGGAAAACATCCATGCGTGTGTCAGCACATGCACATAATCCCCTCCAGCCTTTTTCAGCTCCCTATCTGCATCACCCAGGTCCTGCTGAATGTACATGAAGTGCAGCCAGACAGGAAACAGGAAATATTTTTCTACTGCCACCATTTGTTTTCTTCGACCTGTTAGCCGTAGTGTAAACAGGACAGTTTCATCAAGTCAGAGGTCACTTTCCAATGCGAGTATGCAGCATGAACAAGGCAAACACCCAATGGAAGGAAGAGTGGCACGTACACAGGAGACTTGTAATGCAAAAGATATCTTTTGAAGATCTATATAATTTTTCATTCCAAGTGCCATTAAAAAGCACTTTGGGACGTCCCGAACTTGTTTGGTCACTGTTGTAATGTAGGAAACGTGACAACCAATGATAATGACCACATAATCTTCAGCTGTTGGTTGAGGCATAAATATTGGCAAGGACACCAGGGAGATCTCTCCTGCTCTTCTTCGAATTAGCACCACGGGATTTTTTACGTCCCTCCAAGAGGGCAGACGGGCCTCGGTTTAACGTCTCATCTGAAATATGGCACCTCCGACAATGCAGCACTCCCTCAGTACTTCACTGGAGTGTCA
This sequence comes from Heptranchias perlo, assembly GCF_035084215.1. Classification (NCBI taxonomy): domain Eukaryota; kingdom Metazoa; phylum Chordata; class Chondrichthyes; order Hexanchiformes; family Hexanchidae; genus Heptranchias; species Heptranchias perlo. The sequence goes on along the minus strand of NC_090331.1, from coordinate 88,798,442 downwards.
GCCTAGATTTTGTGCTCAAGTCCCTGGAGTGGGATTTGAACCCACAACCTTCTGACTCCAAGGCGAGCCATGGGTGACACTCCATTAATGAATGCTGCCTGCCACCAATACCATTGCTAATGTAGTTGCATGACAAGAATTTTGTTTGATTTGTACCTTTCTGGACTACCTACCCCCAGCAGCATAACTGAGAACGTCAAGAATCATGGGAGGCACTGTGCCACTCTGAGGATCAATTTCTTCTCCTCTACCTCATGTTTTCTTCCTTCCTCTCCTGAAGGCATTAACTCAAGTTATGATGTGGCTCCAAGAGGGTCAGCAGGGAAGTACTGCAGGCAAGGACTTTAAACAACAACTTGCATTTATATAGCATCATTAACATAATAAAACATCCCAAGGTGCTTCACAGGAGTGTTATCAGACAAAATTTGACACCGAGCCACGTATGGAGATATTGGGACAGGTGATCAAAAGCTTGGCCAAAGAGGTAGGTTTGAAGGAGCATCTTAAGGGAGGAGAGAGAGGTAGCGAGGCAGAGGGATTTAGGGAAGGAATTCCAGAGCTTAGGGCCTAGACAGCTGAAGGTACGGCCACCAATGGTGGATTGGTGAAAATCAGGGATGCGCAAAAGGCGAGAATTTGAGGAGCGCAGAGATCTCGGCGGATTGTCGGGCTGCAGGAGGTTACAGAGAGAGGATGGGGCAAGGCCATGGAGATATTTGAAAACATACAAGACTTAGTTCAGGTGTTCCATATGATAGTTTCACTTGAATTTCATTTACATAGTTAGAAACCTCTACTCAAAGAGGCTTGAAAAATTGGGTCTTTTTTGTTAGAACACAGATTATAGGGCAATATGGCAAAAGTGTTTAAAATTATGGAATGATGGGACAGGGCAGATAGAAGCAAACTGTTTCCAGTAGTTGAGGGGTCAAGAACAAAGGGCCATAGATACAAGATTAAATGCAAGAGATTGAGAACAAAAGGCAGGAGAAACTTCTTATACACAGTATTGCAAGGCTGTGGAATTCACTTCCAGGGTTAATGGCCGAGGCAGAAACTATGTCAACATTCAAGATTAGATTAGATTGGATAGGTGGATGAAGGAAAAGGGGTGAAAGGGATAAGGGACCAGGGCTGGTAAATGTGATTAGGACTATTTGTTCATGTGGAGGGTAAACATCAACAAGGACTGGTTGGGCGAAATTGTCTGTTTCCTTGTTATAAGTTCTATGCATTTGCTCCCAAGGGGCTTTGCAGAAGTTAAGAGACTGAATGGAGGATAGATTATGAAGTGTGACTGAAAGCCTCGTTAGAAAGATGGATTAGAAAAGGTTTTAAAAGGAGGGAGAGAGGAGCGGAGAGATGAAGAGGAGTGTGGTGGAATACTCTCCACTTGCCTGGATGAGTGCAGCTCCAACAACTCAAGAAGCTCGAAACCATCCAGGACAAAGCAGCCCGCTTGATTGGCACCCCATCCACCACCCTAAACATTCACTCCCTTCACCACCGGCGCACAGTAGCTGCAGTGTGTACCATCTACAAGATGCACTGCAGCAACTCACCAAGACTTCTTCGACAGCACCTCCCAAACCCACGACCTCTACCACCTAGAAGGACAAGTGCAGCAGGTACATGGGAACAACACCACCTACACGTTCCCCTCCAAGTCACACACCATCCCAACTTGGAAATATATTGCCGTTCCTTCATCGTCGCTGGGTCAAAATCCTGGAACTCCCTTCCTAACAGCACTGTGGGAGAACCTTCACCACACGGACTGCAGCGGTTCAAGAAGGCGGCTCACCACCACCTTCTCAAGGGCAATTAGGGATGGGCAATAAATGCCGGCCTCGCCAGCGACGCCCACATCCCATGAATGATTAAAAAAAAGAGGTTTAGGAAGGAAGTTCCAGAGATTAGGGCCAAGACAGCTGAAGGCTCGGCCACCAATGGTGGAGGGAAAGGATAGAGTCATGCACAAAGGAAACAGTAATAATTGTGAAATTTGCACAGTGCAAGAAAAACAAGGCCCTCCCCACTGAAAAGAAAGTTACTCCCAACCACCGGATTGGACAGCAGAACAAGAGTCCACATCCACCCATCCCCACCCTAAGCAGAATATTGTTCCTCCCACACCCTCATTAAGCCGCACTTTAGACCTTTTCCCACTGAGTGGAATTCCCCCTTCTACGCACCACCACTGTGAAGATTTTCAGAAAGTTTACCCCCTATCTAATGAGCAACATCTGGTGTAACCCATGACCCTTGTCCTTGCTGTCCCCTCAATGAAGCAGTATTTGACCCTCGCACTAAGCAGTACTTCAGTCCCATTTCCCACCGAGCAGCATCAAGACCCCCAAAATCATGTGTATACATACGTACCTCAGCCCTGATTCTTCATTCCCTCCTCCCCTCCACCACACTGACCTGCTTTTTTTTAAGCTTTACAGCCTTTCCCCAGCTCCTCACAAGGAGCATTTCAGTCCTTGCTCCTCTCCCCTACTCTGCAGCAAATTTACTCCTGGTCCACTGCATATTCTCGTCCATGCTGCATGGAAACTGCCCTGGGAAACTGGCTTCCTCCATCACTGCCAATCACCCAAATATTCTCCACCCCGTCTTGCACCTCATCACCATTCCCCTGTCTCATTGTCTTCACTCTCCCTTCTCTCCCATCCACTCCCTCCATCTCCATGCCCTAACAGCTTCTCCCATCCTCCTATTACCTCCTTATCCCCTGTCCCCATTGCCCTCCCTCTCCTCTTCACCCCTCTCTGTCCACCTCCTCCCCTCGTCACTTTCTCTCCATCTCCCTTCCCCCTCTTCTCTCCATTCCCACCCCCCTTCGCCATTTGAGTCTAGTTATCCAAATGACCTGAATACTGCACTGCCCTTGACTCTCTGTCTACAATGCATGGAAGATTGATCAGTGTTGCAAATTTTGTAATGCACTTGTCGCATATCA